>NW_027481994.1:300000-546271 GCF_051107435.1 Chaetodon auriga | reverse complement strand
GAAGGACAACATGGTTTAATTGGACTTCTTTCAGAGTTAATGTGAAAAATACAAGTGTTGATGTTGTGCTCCTATCACTCATGTAGTGTGATTTTGACTGTAAAATCAAATGAGCGTCACCATTTAAGATTCATTTGTTTTCATGTGTCACACTGTCTCAGAATGACAATTACACCTGAAAAACACTCAAATGTGAATGTTTATGAAGGACAACATTTTTTAATGTGACTTCTTTTTCAGATACTGTGAAAAGTACGACAAGTGTTCAGTTTGAGCGTGGCTCACTCATGTAGTGTGATTTTGACTGTAAAATCAAATGAGCGTCACCATTTAAGATTCTTTTTTTTTCATGTGTCACACTGTCTCAGAATGACAATTCCAGTCTAGAAACATTCAACTGTGAATGTTTATGAAGGACAACATGGTTTAATTGGACTTCTTTCAGAGTTAATGTGAAAAATACAAGTGTTGATGTTGTGCTCCTATCACTCATGTAGTGTGATTTTGACTGTAAAATCAAATGAGCGTCACCATTTAAGATTCATTTGTTTTCATGTGTCACACTGTCTCAGAATGACAATTCCAGTCTAGAAACATTCAACTGTGAATGTTTATGAAGGACAGCATTATTTCATTTGACTTCTTTTTCAGATACTGTGAAAAGTACGACAAATGTTCAATTTGTGCTTGTCTCACTCATGTAGTGTGATTTTGACTGTAAAATCAAATGAGCGTCACCATTTAAGATTCTTTTTTTTTCATGTGTCACACTGTCTCAGAATGACAATTCCACTTTGGAAACATTCAACTGTGAATGTTTATGAAGGACAACATGGTTTAATTGGACTTCCTTCAGAGTTAATGTGAAAAATACAAGTGTTGATGTTGTGCTCCTATCACTCATGTAGTACGATGTTGACTGTAAAATCAAATGAGCGTCACCATTTAAGATTCATTTGTTTTTATGTGTCACACTGTCTCAGAATGACAATTCCACCTGAAAAACACTCAAATGTGAATGTTTATGAAGGACAACATTTTTTAATGTGACTTCTTTTTCAGATACTGTGAAAAGTACGACAAATGTTCAATTTGTGCTTGTCTCGCTCATGTAGTGTGATTTTGACTGTAAAATCAAATGAGCGTCACCATTTAAGATTCTTTTTTTTTCATGTGTCACACTGTCTCAGAATAACAATTCCACTTTGGAAACATTCAACTGTGAATGTTTATGAAGGACATCATGTTTTAATTGGACTTCTTTCAGAGTTAATGTGAAAAATACAAGTGTTGATGTTGTGCTCCTATCACTCATGTAGTACGATGTTGACTGTAAAATCAAATGAGCGTCACCATTTAAGATTCATTTGTTTTTATGTGTCACACTGTCTCAGAATGACAATTCCACCTGAAAAACACTCAAATGTGAATGTTTATGAAGGACAACATTTTTAATGTGACTTCTTTTTCAGATACTGTGAAAAGTACGACAAATGTTCAATTTGTGATTGTCTCGCTCATGTAGTGTGATTTTGACTGTAAAATCAAATGAGCGTCACCATTTAAGATTCATTTGTTTTTATGTGTCACACTGTCTCAGAATGACAATTCCACTTTGGAAACATTCAACTGTGAATGTTTATGAAGGACAACATGGTTTAATTGGACTTCCTTCAGAGTTAATGTGAAAAATACAAGTGTTGATGTTGTGCTCCTATCACTCATGTAGTACGATGTTGACTGTAAAATCAAATGAGCGTCACCATTTAAGATTCATTTGTTTTTATGTGTCACACTGTCTCAGAATGACAATTCCACCTGAAAAACACTCAAATGTGAATGTTTATGAAGGACAACATTTTTAATGTGACTTCTTTTTCAGATACTGTGAAAAGTACGACAAATGTTCAATTTGTGCTTGTCTCGCTCATGTAGTGTGATTTTGACTGTAAAATCAAATGAGCGTCACCATTTAAGATTCTTTTTTTTTCATGTGTCACACTGTCTCAGAATGACAATTCCACTTTGGAAACATTCAACTGTGAATGTTTATGAAGGACAACATGGTTTAATTGGACTTCCTTCAGAGTTAATGTGAAAAATACAAGTGTTGATGTTGTGCTCCTATCACTCATGTAGTACGATGTTGACTGTAAAATCAAATGAGCGTCACCATTTAAGATTCATTTGTTTTTATGTGTCACACTGTCTCAGAATGACAATTCCATCTGAGCAACACTCAAATGTGAATGTTTATGAAGGACAATATGTTTTAATTTGACTTCTTTTTCAGATACTGTGAAAAGTATGACAAGTGTTCAGTTTGTGCGTGGCTCGCTCATGTAGTGTGATTTTGACTGTAAAATCAAATGAGCGTCACCATTTAAGATTCATTTGTTTTTATGTGTCACACTGTCTCAGAATGACAATTCCAGTCTAGAAACATTCAACTGTGAATGTTTATGAAGGACAATATGTTTTAATTTGACTTCTTTTTCAGATACTGTGAAAAGTACGACAAGTGTTCAGTTTGTGCGTGGCTCGCTCATGTAGTGTGATTTTGACTGTAAAATCAAATGAGCGTCACCATTGAAGATTCATTTGTTTTTATGTGTCACACTGTGTCAGAATGACAATTCCACTTTAGAAACACTCAAATGTGAATGTGTATGAAGGACAGCATTATTTCATTTGACTTCTTTTTCAGATACTGTGAAAAGTACGACAAATGTTCAATTTGTGCTTGTCTCGCTCATGTAGTGTGATTTTGACTGTAAAATCAAATGAGCGTCACCATTTAAGATTCTTTTTTTTTCATGTGTCACACTGTCTCAGAATGACAATTCCACTTTGGAAACATTCAACTGTGAATGTTTATGAAGGACAACATGGTTTAATTGGACTTCTTTCAGAGTTAATGTGAAAAATACAAGTGTTGATGTTGTGCTCCTATCACTCATGTAGTGTGATTTTGACTGTAAAATCAAATGAGCGTCACCATTTAAGATTCATTTGTTTTCATGTGTCACACTGTCTCAGAATGACAATTACACCTGAAAAACACTCAAATGTGAATGTTTATGAAGGACAACATTTTTTAATGTGACTTCTTTTTCAGATACTGTGAAAAGTACGACAAGTGTTCAGTTTGAGCGTGGCTCACTCATGTAGTGTGATTTTGACTGTAAAATCAAATGAGCGTCACCATTTAAGATTCTTTTTTTTTCATGTGTCACACTGTCTCAGAATGACAATTCCAGTCTAGAAACATTCAACTGTGAATGTTTATGAAGGACAACATGGTTTAATTGGACTTCTTTCAGAGTTAATGTGAAAAATACAAGTGTTGATGTTGTGCTCCTATCACTCATGTAGTGTGATTTTGACTGTAAAATCAAATGAGCGTCACCATTTAAGATTCATTTGTTTTCATGTGTCACACTGTCTCAGAATGACAATTCCAGTCTAGAAACATTCAACTGTGAATGTTTATGAAGGACAGCATTATTTCATTTGACTTCTTTTTCAGATACTGTGAAAAGTACGACAAATGTTCAATTTGTGCTTGTCTCGCTCATGTAGTGTGATTTTGACTGTAAAATCAAATGAGCGTCACCATTTAAGATTCTTTTTTTTTCATGTGTCACACTGTCTCAGAATGACAATTCCACTTTGGAAACATTCAACTGTGAATGTTTATGAAGGACAACATGGTTTAATTGGACTTCCTTCAGAGTTAATGTGAAAAATACAAGTGTTGATGTTGTGCTCCTATCACTCATGTAGTACGATGTTGACTGTAAAATCAAATGAGCGTCACCATTTAAGATTCATTTGTTTTTATGTGTCACACTGTCTCAGAATGACAATTCCACCTGAAAAACACTCAAATGTGAATGTTTATGAAGGACAACATTTTTTAATGTGACTTCTTTTTCAGATACTGTGAAAAGTACGACAAATGTTCAATTTGTGCTTGTCTCGCTCATGTAGTGTGATTTTGACTGTAAAATCAAATGAGCGTCACCATTTAAGATTCTTTTTTTTTCATGTGTCACACTGTCTCAGAATAACAATTCCACTTTGGAAACATTCAACTGTGAATGTTTATGAAGGACATCATGTTTTAATTGGACTTCTTTCAGAGTTAATGTGAAAAATACAAGTGTTGATGTTGTGCTCCTATCACTCATGTAGTACGATGTTGACTGTAAAATCAAATGAGCGTCACCATTTAAGATTCATTTGTTTTTATGTGTCACACTGTCTCAGAATGACAATTCCACCTGAAAAACACTCAAATGTGAATGTTTATGAAGGACAACATTTTTAATGTGACTTCTTTTTCAGATACTGTGAAAAGTACGACAAATGTTCAATTTGTGCTTGTCTCGCTCATGTAGTGTGATTTTGACTGTAAAATCAAATGAGCGTCACCATTTAAGATTCATTTGTTTTTATGTGTCACACTGTCTCAGAATGACAATTCCACTTTGGAAACATTCAACTGTGAATGTTTATGAAGGACAACATGGTTTAATTGGACTTCCTTCAGAGTTAATGTGAAAAATACAAGTGTTGATGTTGTGCTCCTATCACTCATGTAGTACGATGTTGACTGTAAAATCAAATGAGCGTCACCATTTAAGATTCATTTGTTTTTATGTGTCACACTGTCTCAGAATGACAATTCCACCTGAAAAACACTCAAATGTGAATGTTTATGAAGGACAACATTTTTAATGTGACTTCTTTTTCAGATACTGTGAAAAGTACGACAAATGTTCAATTTGTGCTTGTCTCGCTCATGTAGTGTGATTTTGACTGTAAAATCAAATGAGCGTCACCATTTAAGATTCTTTTTTTTTCATGTGTCACACTGTCTCAGAATGACAATTCCACTTTGGAAACATTCAACTGTGAATGTTTATGAAGGACAACATGGTTTAATTGGACTTCCTTCAGAGTTAATGTGAAAAATACAAGTGTTGATGTTGTGCTCCTATCACTCATGTAGTACGATGTTGACTGTAAAATCAAATGAGCGTCACCATTTAAGATTCATTTGTTTTCATGTGTCACACTGTCTCAGAATGACAATTCCACCTGAAAAACACTCAAATGTGAATGTTTATGACGGACAACATTTTTTAATGTGACTTCTTTTTCAGATACTGTGAAAAGTACGACAAGTGTTCAGTTTGAGCGTGGCTCGCTCATGTAGTGTGATTTTGACTGTAAAATCAAATGAGCGTCACCATTTAAGATTCATTTGTTTTTATGTGTCACACTGTCTCAGAATGACAATTCCACCTGAAAAACACTCAAATGTGAATGTTTATGAAGGACAACATTTTTTAATGTGACTTCTTTTTCAGATACTGTGAAAAGTACGACAAGTGTTCAGTTTGTGCGTGGCTCGCTCATGTAGTGTGATTTTGACTGTAAAATCAAATGAGCGTCATCATTTAAGATTCATTTGTTTTTATGTGTCACACTGTCTCAGAATGACAATTCCAGTCTAGAAACATTCAACTGTGAATGTTTATGAAGGACAATATGTTTTAATTTGACTTCTTTTTCAGATACTGTGAAAAGTACGACAAGTGTTCAGTTTGTGCGTGGCTCGCTCATGTAGTGTGATTTTGACTGTAAAATCAAATGAGCGTCACCATTGAAGATTCATTTGTTTTTATGTGTCACACTGTGTCAGAATGACAATTCCATTTTAGAAACACTCAAATGTGAATGTGTATGAAGGACAGCATTATTTCATTTGACTTCTTTTTCAGATACTGTGAAAAGTACGACAAATGTTCAATTTGTGCTTGTCTCGCTCATGTAGTGTGATTTTGACTGTAAAATCAAATGAGCGTCACCATTTAAGATTCTTTCTTTTTCATGTGTCACACTGTCTCAGAATGACAATTCCACTTTGGAAACATTCAACTGTGAATGTTTATGAAGGACAACATGGTTTAATTGGACTTCCTTCAGAGTTAATGTGAAAAATAAAAGTGTTGATGTTGTGCTCCTATCACTCATGTAGTACGATGTTGACTGTAAAATCAAATGAGCGTCACCATTTAAGATTCATTTGTTTTTATGTGTCACACTGTCTCAGAATGACAATTCCACCTGAAAAACACTCAAATGTGAATGTTTATGAAGGACAACATTTTTTAATGTGACTTCTTTTTCAGATACTGTGAAAAGTACGACAAGTGTTCAGTTTGTGCGTGGCTCGCTCATGTAGTGTGATTTTGACTGTAAAATCAAATGAGCGTCACCATTGAAGATTCATTTGTTTTTATGTGTCACACTGTGTCAGAATGACAATTCCACTTTAGAAACACTCAAATGTGAATGTGTATGAAGGACAGCATTATTTCATTTGACTTCTTTTTCAGATACTGTGAAAAGTACGACAAATGTTCAATTTGTGCTTGTCTCGCTCATGTAGTGTGATTTTGACTGTAAAATCAAATGAGCGTCACCATTTAAGATTCTTTTTTTTTCATGTGTCACACTGTCTCAGAATGACAATTCCACTTTGGAAACATTCAACTGTGAATGTTTATGAAGGACAACATGGTTTAATTGGACTTCCTTCAGAGTTAATGTGAAAAATAAAAGTGTTGATGTTGTGCTCCTATCACTCATGTAGTACGATGTTGACTGTAAAATCAAATGAGCGTCACCATTTAAGATTCATTTGTTTTTATGTGTCACACTGTCTCAGAATGACAATTCCACCTGAAAAACACTCAAATGTGAATGTTTATGAAGGACAACATTTTTTAATGTGACTTCTTTTTCAGATACTGTGAAAAGTACGACAAGTGTTCAGTTTGTGCGTGGCTCGCTCATGTAGTGTGATTTTGACTGTAAAATCAAATGAGCGTCACCATTGAAGATTCATTTGTTTTTATGTGTCACACTGTGTCAGAATGACAATTCCACTTTAGAAACACTCAAATGTGAATGTGTATGAAGGACAGCATTATTTCATTTGACTTCTTTTTCAGATACTGTGAAAAGTACGACAAATGTTCAATTTGTGCTTGTCTCGCTCATGTAGTGTGATTTTGACTGTAAAATCAAATGAGCGTCACCATTTAAGATTCTTTTTTTTTCATGTGTCACACTGTCTCAGAATGACAATTCCACTTTGGAAACATTCAACTGTGAATGTTTATGAAGGACAACATGGTTTAATTGGACTTCCTTCAGAGTTAATGTGAAAAATACAAGTGTTGATGTTGTGCTCCTATCACTCATGTAGTGTGATTTTGACTGTAAAATCAAATGAGCGTCACCATTTAAGATTCATTTGTTTTTATGTGTCACACTGTCTCAGAATGACAATTCCACCTGAAAAACACTCAAATGTGAATGTTTATGAAGGACAACATTTTTTAATGTGACTTCTTTTTCAGATACTGTGAAAAGTACGACAAGTGTTCAGTTTGTGCGTGGCTCGCTCATGTAGTGTGATTTTGACTGTAAAATCAAATGAGCGTCATCATTTAAGATTCATTTGTTTTTATGTGTCACACTGTCTCAGAATGACAATTCCAGTCTAGAAACATTCAACTGTGAATGTTTATGAAGGACAATATGTTTTAATTTGACTTCTTTTTCAGATACTGTGAAAAGTACGACAAGTGTTCAGTTTGTGCGTGGCTCGCTCATGTAGTGTGATTTTGACTGTAAAATCAAATGAGCGTCACCATTGAAGATTCATTTGTTTTTATGTGTCACACTGTGTCAGAATGACAATTCCATTTTAGAAACACTCAAATGTGAATGTGTATGAAGGACAGCATTATTTCATTTGACTTCTTTTTCAGATACTGTGAAAAGTACGACAAATGTTCAATTTGTGCTTGTCTCGCTCATGTAGTGTGATTTTGACTGTAAAATCAAATGAGCGTCACCATTTAAGATTCATTTGTTTTCATGTGTCACACTGTCTCAGAATGACAATTCCACCTGAAAAACACTCAAATGTGAATGTTTATGAAGGACAACATTTTTTAATGTGACTTCTTTTTCAGATACTGTGAAAAGTACGACAAGTGTGCAGTTTGAGCGTGGCTCGCTCATGTAGTGTGATTTTGACTGTAAAATCAAATGAGCGTCACCATTTAAGATTCATTTGTTTTTATGTGTCACACTGTCTCAGAATGACAATTCCAGTCTAGAAACATTCAACTGTGAATGATTATGAAGGACAACATGTTTTAATTTGACTTCTTTTTCAGATACTGTGAAAAGTACAACAAATGTTCAGTTTGTGCGTGGCTCGCTCATGTAGTGTGATTTTGACTGTAAAATCAAATGAGCGTCACCATTTAAGATTCATTTGTTTTCATGTGTCACACTGTCTCAGAATGACAATTCCAGTCTAGAAACATTCAACTGTGAATGTTTATGAAGGACAACATGGTTTAATTGGACTTCTTTCAGAGTTAATGTGAAAAATACAAGTGTTGATGTTGTGCTCCTATCACTCATGTAGTGTGATTTTGACTGTAAAATCAAATGAGCGTCACCATTTAAGATTCATTTGTTTTCATGTGTCACACTGTCTCAGAATGACAATTCCACCTGAAAAACACTCAAATGTGAATGTTTATGAAGGACAACATTTTTTAATGTGACTTCTGACTTCTCAGTCAGATACTGTGAAAAGTACGACAAGTGTTCAGTTTGAGCGTGGCTCGCTCATGTAGTGTGATTTTGACTGTAAAATCAAATGAGCGTCACCATTGAAGATTCATTTGTTTTTATGTGTCACACTGTGTCAGAATGACAATTCCACTTTAGAAACACTCAACTGTGAATGTTTATGAAGGACAGCATTATTTCATTTGACTTCTTTTTCAGATACTGTGAAAAGTACGACAAATGTTCAATTTGTGCTTGTCTCGCTCATGTAGTGTGATTTTGACTGTAAAATCAAATGAGCGTCACCATTTAAGATTCATTTGTTTTCATGTGTCACACTGTCTCAGAATGACAATTCCACCTGAAAAACACTCAAATGTGAATGTTTATGAAGGACAACATTTTTTAATGTGACTTCTTTTTCAGATACTGTGAAAAGTACGACAAGTGTTCAGTTTGTGCGTGGCTCGCTCATGTAGTGTGATTTTGACTGTAAAATCAAATGAGCGTCACCATTGAAGATTCATTTGTTTTTATGTGTCACACTGTGTCAGAATGACAATTCCGCTTTAGAAACACTCAAATGTGAATGTGTATGAAGGACAGCATTATTTCATTTGACTTCTTTTTCAGATACTGTGAAAAGTACGACAAATGTTCAATTTGTGCTTGTCTCGCTCATGTAGTGTGATTTTGACTGTAAAATCAAATGAGCGTCACCATTTAAGATTCATTTGTTTTCATGTGTCACACTGTCTCAGAATGACAATTCCACCTGAAAAACACTCAAATGTGAATGTTTATGAAGGACAACATTTTTTAATGTGACTTCTGACTTCTCAGTCAGATACTGTGAAAAGTACGACAAGTGTTCAGTTTGAGCGTGGCTCGCTCATGTAGTGTGATTTTGACTGTAAAATCAAATGAGCGTCACCATTGAAGATTCATTTGTTTTTATGTGTCACACTGTGTCAGAATGACAATTCCACTTTAGAAACACTCAACTGTGAATGTTTATGAAGGACAGCATTATTTCATTTGACTTCTTTTTCAGATACTGTGAAAAGTACGACAAATGTTCAATTTGTGCTTGTCTCGCTCATGTAGTGTGATTTTGACTGTAAAATCAAATGAGCGTCACCATTTAAGATTCATTTGTTTTCATGTGTCACACTGTCTCAGAATGACAATTCCACCTGAAAAACACTCAAATGTGAATGTTTATGAAGGACAACATTTTTTAATGTGACTTCTTTTTCAGATACTGTGAAAAGTACGACAAGTGTTCAGTTTGTGCGTGGCTCGCTCATGTAGTGTGATTTTGACTGTAAAATCAAATGAGCGTCACCATTGAAGATTCATTTGTTTTTATGTGTCACACTGTGTCAGAATGACAATTCCGCTTTAGAAACACTCAAATGTGAATGTGTATGAAGGACAGCATTATTTCATTTGACTTCTTTTTCAGATACTGTGAAAAGTACGACAAATGTTCAATTTGTGCTTGTCTCGCTCATGTAGTGTGATTTTGACTGTAAAATCAAATGAGCGTCACCATTTAAGATTCTTTTTTTTTCATGTGTCACACTGTCTCAGAATGACAATTCCACTTTGGAAACATTCAACTGTGAATGTTTATGAAGGACAACATGGTTTAATTGGACTTCCTTCAGAGTTAATGTGAAAAATACAAGTGTTGATGTTGTGCTCCTATCACTCATGTAGTACGATGTTGACTGTAAAATCAAATGAGCGTCACCATTTAAGATTCATTTGTTTTTATGTGTCACACTGTCTCAGAATGACAATTCCACCTGAAAAACACTCAAATGTGAATGTTTATGAAGGACAACATTTTTTAATGTGACTTCTTTTTCAGATACTGTGAAAAGTACGACAAATGTTCAATTTGTGCTTGTCTCGCTCATGTAGTGTGATTTTGACTGTAAAATCAAATGAGCGTCACCATTTAAGATTCATTTGTTTTCATGTGTCACACTGTCTCAGAATGACAATTCCACCTGAAAAACACTCAAATGTGAATGTTTATGAAGGACAACATTTTTTAATGTGACTTCTTTTTCAGATACTGTGAAAAGTACGACAAGTGTTCAGTTTTCCATTTTGGAAACATTCAACCGTGAATGTTTATGAAGGACAATATGTTTTAATTTGACTTCTTTTTCATATACTGTGAAAAGTACGACAAATGTTCAGTTTTTGTGTGGCTCGCTCATGTAGTGTGATTTTGACTGTAAAATCAAATGAGCGTCACCATTTAAGATTCATTTGTTTTTATGTGTCACACTGTCTCAGAATGTCAATTCCACCTGAGAAACACTCAAATGTGAGTGTTTTTAAAGGACAACATCGTTTAATTTGACTTTTTTTCAGTTGCTGTGAAAAATACATGTTCATTTTGTTCTCTTGTTGCCCATGTATAATGATATTGACATTGAAATTAGATGAGCGTTAGCTAGTCATGTGTTTTTTAAGCTTCAACGTATTTTAGATTGACAATTCCACTTGAGAAACAATGTAAATGTTGCAACATTCAGCAACATAATTGCTGAATTTTGACTTCGTTTAAGTTACTTTTGATTTCATGTTGTCTTGAGAGGATGAATCTTAAAAAGTAACATTCATATGATTTTCTTGTCAAAATGAGGGAGAAAAGCACAAAATGAACATATGTTGCACTTTTCACACTAACTCAGCACGATTTCAAAATAAACCATG
Organism: Chaetodon auriga; assembly: GCF_051107435.1. NCBI lineage: Eukaryota > Metazoa > Chordata > Actinopteri > Chaetodontiformes > Chaetodontidae > Chaetodon > Chaetodon auriga. The sequence goes on along the minus strand of NW_027481994.1, from coordinate 534,859 downwards.
CTGTCCTTCAAAAACATGCAAGAATTGATGTTTCTAAAGTGGAAATGTCATTCTATGACAGTTTGACAAATAAATACAAATGAATCTAAAATACTCATATTCTGTCATTTTCAGGTCGGAATAACGCTATTTGAGCGAGAAAAGCACAAAATGAACATGTACTGCACTTTTCACACTAACTCAACACGAATTCAAAATAAACCATGCTGTCCTTCAAAAACATGCAAGAATTGATGTTTCTAAAGTGGAAATGTCATTCTATGACAGTTTGACAAATAAATACAAATGAATCTAAAATACTCATATTCTGTCATTTTCAGGTCGGAATAACGCTATTTGAGCGAGAAAAGCACAAAATGAACATATACTGCACTTTTCACACTAACTCAACACGAATTCAAAATAAACCATGCTGTCCTTCAAAAACATGCAAGAATTGATGTTTCTAAAGTGGAAATGTCATTCTATGACAGTTTGACAAATAAATACAAATGAATCTAAAATACTCATATTCTGTCATTTTCAGGTCGGAATAACGCTATTTGAGCGAGAAAAGCACAAAATGAACATGTACTGCACTTTTCACACTAACTCAACACGAATTCAAAATAAACCATGCTGTCCTTCAAAAACATGCAAGAATTGATGTTTCTAAAGTGGAAATGTCATTCTATGACAGTTTGACAAATAAATACAAATGAATCTAAAATACTCATATTCTGTCATTTTCAGGTCGGAATAACGCTATTTGAGCGAGAAAAGCTCAAAATGAACATGTACTGCACTTTTCACACTAACTCAACACGAATTCAAAATAAACCATGCTGTCCTTCAAAAACATGCAAGAATTGATGTTTCTAAAGTGGAAATGTCATTCTATGACAGTTTGACAAATAAATACAAATGAATCTAAAATACTCATATTCTGTCATTTTCAGGTCGGAATAACGCTATTTGAGCGAGAAAAGCACAAAATGAACATGTACTGCACTTTTCACACTAACTCAACACGAATTCAAAATAAACCATGCTGTCCTTCAAAAACATGCAAGAATTGATGTTTCTAAAGTGGAAATGTCATTCTATGACAGTTTGACAAATAAATACAAATGAATCTAAAATACTCATATTCTGTCATTTTCAGGTCGGAATAACGCTATTTGAGCGAGAAAAGCACAAAATGAACATATACTGCACTTTTCACACTAACTCAACACGAATTCAAAATAAACCATGCTGTCCTTCAAAAACATGCAAGAATTGATGTTTCTAAAGTGGAAATGTCATTCTATGACAGTTTGACAAATAAATACAAATGAATCTAAAATACTCATATTCTGTCATTTTCAGGTCGGAATAACGCTATTTGAGCGAGAAAAGCACAAAATGAACATGTACTGCACTTTTCACACTAACTCAACACGAATTCAAAATAAACCATGCTGTCCTTCAAAAACATGCAAGAATTGATGTTTCTAAAGTGGAAATGTCATTCTATGACAGTTTGACAAATAAATACAAATGAATCTAAAATACTCATATTCTGTCATTTTCAGGTCGGAATAACGCTATTTGAGCGAGAAAAGCACAAAATGAACATGTACTGCACTTTTCACACTAACTCAACACGAATTCAAAATAAACCATGCTGTCCTTCAAAAACATGCAAGAATTGATGTTTCTAAAGTGGAAATGTCATTCTATGACAGTTTGACAAATAAATACAAATGAATCTAAAATACTCATATTCTGTCATTTTCAGGTCGGAATAACGCTATTTGAGCGAGGAAAGCACAAAATGAACATATACTGCACTTTTCACACTAACTCAACACGAATTCAAAATAAACCATGCTGTCCTTCAAAAACATGCAAGAATTGATGTTTCTAAAGTGGAAATGTCATTCTATGACAGTTTGACAAATAAATACAAATGAATCTAAAATACTCATATTCTGTCATTTTCAGGTCGGAATAACGCTATTTGAGCGAGAAAAGCACAAAATGAACATATACTGCACTTTTCACACTAACTCAACACGAATTCAAAATAAACCATGCTGTCCTTCAAAAACATGCAAGAATTGATGTTTCTAAAGTGGAAATGTCATTCTATGACAGTTTGACAAATAAATACAAATGAATCTAAAATACTCATATTCTGTCATTTTCAGGTCGGAATAACGCTATTTGAGCGAGAAAAGCACAAAATGAACATATACTGCACTTTTCACACTAACTCAACACGAATTCAAAATAAACCATGCTGTCCTTCAAAAACATGCAAGAATTGATGTTTCTAAAGTGGAAATGTCATTCTATGACAGTTTGACAAATAAATACAAATGAATCTAAAATACTCATATTCTGTCATTTTCAGGTCGGAATAACGCTATTTGAGCGAGAAAAGCACAAAATGAACATGTACTGCACTTTTCACACTAACTCAACACGAATTCAAAATAAACCATGCTGTCCTTCAAAAACATGCAAGAATTGATGTTTCTAAAGTGGAAATGTCATTCTATGACAGTTTGACAAATAAATACAAATGAATCTAAAATACTCATATTCTGTCATTTTCAGGTCGGAATAACGCTATTTGAGCGAGAAAAGCACAAAATGAACATGTACTGCACTTTTCACACTAACTCAACACGAATTCAAAATAAACCATGCTGTCCTTCAAAAACATGCAAGAATTGATGTTTCTAAAGTGGAAATGTCATTCTATGACAGTTTGACAAATAAATACAAATGAATCTAAAATACTCATATTCTGTCATTTTCAGGTCGGAATAACGCTATTTGAGCGAGAAAAGCACAAAATGAACATGTACTGCACTTTTCACACTAACTCAACACGAATTCAAAATAAACCATGCTGTCCTTCAAAAACATGCAAGAATTGATGTTTCTAAAGTGGAAATTGTCATTCTATGACAGTTTGACAAATAAATACAAATGAATCTAAAATACTCATATTCTGTCATTTTCAGGTCGGAATAACGCTATTTGAGCGAGAAAAGCTCAAAATGAACATGTACTGCACTTTTCACACTAACTCAACACGAATTCAAAATAAACCATGCTGTCCTTCAAAAACATGCAAGAATTGATGTTTCTAAAGTGGAAATGTCATTCTATGACAGTTTGACAAATAAATACAAATGAATCTAAAATACTCATATTCTGTCATTTTCAGGTCGGAATAACGCTATTTGAGCGAGAAAAGCACAAAATGAACATGTACTGCACTTTTCACACTAACTCAACACGAATTCAAAATAAACCATGCTGTCCTTCAAAAACATGCAAGAATTGATGTTTCTAAAGTGGAAATGTCATTCTATGACAGTTTGACAAATAAATACAAATGAATCTAAAATACTCATATTCTGTCATTTTCAGGTCGGAATAACGCTATTTGAGCGAGAAAAGCACAAAATGAACATATACTGCACTTTTCACACTAACTCAACACGAATTCAAAATAAACCATGCTGTCCTTCAAAAACATGCAAGAATTGATGTTTCTAAAGTGGAAATGTCATTCTATGACAGTTTGACAAATAAATACAAATGAATCTAAAATACTCATATTCTGTCATTTTCAGGTCGGAATAACGCTATTTGAGCGAGAAAAGCACAAAATGAACATGTACTGCACTTTTCACACTAACTCAACACGAATTCAAAATAAACCATGCTGTCCTTCAAAAACATGCAAGAATTGATGTTTCTAAAGTGGAAATGTCATTCTATGACAGTTTGACAAATAAATACAAATGAATCTAAAATACTCATATTCTGTCATTTTCAGGTCGGAATAACGCTATTTGAGCGAGAAAAGCACAAAATGAACATATACTGCACTTTTCACACTAACTCAACACGAATTCAAAATAAACCATGCTGTCCTTCAAAAACATGCAAGAATTGATGTTTCTAAAGTGGAAATGTCATTCTATGACAGTTTGACAAATAAATACAAATGAATCTAAAATACTCATATTCTGTCATTTTCAGGTCGGAATAACGCTATTTGAGCGAGAAAAGCACAAAATGAACATATACTGCACTTTTCACACTAACTCAACACGAATTCAAAATAAACCATGCTGTCCTTCAAAAACATGCAAGAATTGATGTTTCTAAAGTGGAAATGTCATTCTATGACAGTTTGACAAATAAATACAAATGAATCTAAAATACTCATATTCTGTCATTTTCAGGTCGGAATAACGCTATTTGAGCGAGAAAAGCACAAAATGAACATATACTGCACTTTTCACACTAACTCAACACGAATTCAAAATAAACCATGCTGTCCTTCAAAAACATGCAAGAATTGATGTTTCTAAAGTGGAAATGTCATTCTATGACAGTTTGACAAATAAATACAAATGAATCTAAAATACTCATATTCTGTCATTTTCAGGTCGGAATAACGCTATTTGAGCGAGAAAAGCACAAAATGAACATGTACTGCACTTTTCACACTAACTCAACACGAATTCAAAATAAACCATGCTGTCCTTCAAAAACATGCAAGAATTGATGTTTCTCAAGTGGAAATGTCATTCTATGACAGTTTGACAAATAAATACAATGAATCTAAAATACTCATATTCTGTCATTTTCAGGTCGGAATAACGCTATTTGAGCGAGAAAAGCACAAAATGAACATGTACTGCACTTTTCACACTAACTCAACACGAATTCAAAATAAACCATGCTGTCCTTCAAAAACATGCAAGAATTGATGTTTCTAAAGTGGAAATGTCATTCTATGACAGTTTGACAAATTAAATACAAATGAATCTAAAATACTCATATTCTGTCATTTTCAGGTCGGAATAACGCTATTTGAGCGAGAAAAGCACAAAATGAACATGTACTGCACTTTTCACACTAACTCAACACGAATTCAAAATAAACCATGCTGTCCTTCAAAACATGCAAGAATTGATGTTTCTCAAGTGGAAATGTCATTCTATGACAGTTTGACAAATAAATACAAATGAATCTAAAATACTCATATTCTGTCATTTTCAGGTCGGAATAACGCTATTTGAGCGAGAAAAGCACAAAATGAACATGTACTGCACTTTTCACACTAACTCAACACGAATTCAAAATAAACCATGCTGTCCTTCAAAAACATGCAAGAATTGATGTTTCTAAAGTGGAAATGTCATTCTATGACAGTTTGACAAATAAATACAAATGAATCTAAAATACTCATATTCTGTCATTTTCAGGTCGGAATAACGCTATTTGAGCGAGAAAAGCACAAAATGAACATGTACTGCACTTTTCACACTAACTCAACACGAATTCAAAATAAACCATGCTGTCCTTCAAAAACATGCAAGAATTGATGTTTCTAAAGTGGAAATGTCATTCTATGACAGTTTGACAAATAAATACAAATGAATCTAAAATACTCATATTCTGTCATTTTCAGGTCGGAATAACGCTATTTGAGCGAGAAAAGCACAAAATGAACATGTACTGCACTTTTCACACTAACTCAACACGAATTCAAAATAAACCATGCTGTCCTTCAAAAACATGCAAGAATTGATGTGTCTAAAGTGGAAATGTCATTCTATGACAGTTTGACAAATAAATACAAATGAATCTAAAATACTCATATTCTGTCATTTTCAGGTCGGAATAACGCTATTTGAGCGAGAAAAGCACAAAATGAACATGTACTGCACTTTTCACACTAACTCAACACGAATTCAAAATAAACCATGCTGTCCTTCAAAAACATGCAAGAATTGATGTTTCTAAAGTGGAAATGTCATTCTATGACAGTTTGACAAATAAATACAAATGAATCTAAAATACTCATATTCTGTCATTTTCAGGTCGGAATAACGCTATTTGAGCGAGAAAAGCACAAAATGAACATGTACTGCACTTTTCACACTAACTCAACACGAATTCAAAATAAACCATGCTGTCCTTCAAAAACATGCAAGAATTGATGTTTCTAAAGTGGAAATGTCATTCTATGACAGTTTGACAAATAAATACAAATGAATCTAAAATACTCATATTCTGTCATTTTCAGGTCGGAATAACGCTATTTGAGCGAGAAAAGCACAAAATGAACATGTACTGCACTTTTCACACTAACTCAACACGAATTCAAAATAAACCATGCTGTCCTTCAAAAACATGCAAGAATTGATGTTTCTAAAGTGGAAATGTCATTCTATGACAGTTTGACAAATAAATACAAATGAATCTAAAATACTCATATTCTGTCATTTTCAGGTCGGAATAACGCTATTTGAGCGAGAAAAGCACAAAATGAACATATACTGCACTTTTCACACTAACTCAACACGAATTCAAAATAAACCATGCTGTCCTTCAAAAACATGCAAGAATTGATGTTTCTAAAGTGGAAATGTCATTCTATGACAGTTTGACAAATAAATACAAATGAATCTAAAATACTCATATTCTGTCATTTTCAGGTCGGAATAACGCTATTTGAGCGAGAAAAGCACAAAATGAACATGTACTGCACTTTTCACACTAACTCAACACGAATTCAAAATAAACCATGCTGTCCTTCAAAAACATGCAAGAATTGATGTTTCTAAAGTGGAAATGTCATTCTATGACAGTTTGACAAATAAATACAAATGAATCTAAAATACTCATATTCTGTCATTTTCAGGTCGGAATAACGCTATTTGAGCGAGAAAAGCACAAAATGAACATATACTGCACTTTTCACACTAACTCAACACGAATTCAAAATAAACCATGCTGTCCTTCAAAAACATGCAAGAATTGATGTTTCTAAAGTGGAAATGTCATTCTATGACAGTTTGACAAATAAATACAAATGAATCTAAAATACTCATATTCTGTCATTTTCAGGTCGGAATAACGCTATTTGAGCGAGAAAAGCACAAAATGAACATATACTGCACTTTTCACACTAACTCAACACGAATTCAAAATAAACCATGCTGTCCTTCAAAAACATGCAAGAATTGATGTTTCTAAAGTGGAAATGTCATTCTATGACAGTTTGACAAATAAATACAAATGAATCTAAAATACTCATATTCTGTCATTTTCAGGTCGGAATAACGCTATTTGAGCGAGAAAAGCACAAAATGAACATATACTGCACTTTTCACACTAACTCAACACGAATTCAAAATAAACCATGCTGTCCTTCAAAAACATGCAAGAATTGATGTTTCTAAAGTGGAAATGTCATTCTATGACAGTTTGACAAATAAATACAAATGAATCTAAAATACTCATATTCTGTCATTTTCAGGTCGGAATAACGCTATTTGAGCGAGAAAAGCACAAAATGAACATATACTGCACTTTTCACACTAACTCAACACGAATTCAAAATAAACCATGCTGTCCTTCAAAAACATGCAAGAATTGATGTTTCTAAAGTGGAAATGTCATTCTATGACAGTTTGACAAATAAATACAAATGAATCTAAAATACTCATATTCTGTCATTTTCAGGTCGGAATAACGCTATTTGAGCGAGAAAAGCACAAAATGAACATATACTGCACTTTTCACACTAACTCAACACGAATTCAAAATAAACCATGCTGTCCTTCAAAAACATGCAAGAATTGATGTTTCTAAAGTGGAAATGTCATTCTATGACAGTTTGACAAATAAATACAAATGAATCTAAAATACTCATATTCTGTCATTTTCAGGTCGGAATAACGCTATTTGAGCGAGAAAAGCACAAAATGAACATATACTGCACTTTTCACACTAACTCAACACGAATTCAAAATAAACCATGCTGTCCTTCAAAAACATGCAAGAATTGATGTTTCTAAAGTGGAAATGTCATTCTATGACAGTTTGACAAATAAATACAAATGAATCTAAAATACTCATATTCTGTCATTTTCAGGTCGGAATAACGCTATTTGAGCGAGAAAAGCACAAAATGAACATATACTGCACTTTTCACACTAACTCAACACGAATTCAAAATAAACCATGCTGTCCTTCAAAAACATGCAAGAATTGATGTTTCTAAAGTGGAAATGTCATTCTATGACAGTTTGACAAATAAATACAAATGAATCTAAAATACTCATATTCTGTCATTTTCAGGTCGGAATAACGCTATTTGAGCGAGAAAAGCACAAAATGAACATATACTGCACTTTTCACACTAACTCAACACGAATTCAAAATAAACCATGCTGTCCTTCAAAAACATGCAAGAATTGATGTTTCTAAAGTGGAAATGTCATTCTATGACAGTTTGACAAATAAATACAAATGAATCTAAAATACTCATATTCTGTCATTTTCAGGTCGGAATAACGCTATTTGAGCGAGAAAAGCACAAAATGAACATATACTGCACTTTTCACACTAACTCAACACGAATTCAAAATAAACCATGCTGTCCTTCAAAAACATGCAAGAATTGATGTTTCTAAAGTGGAAATGTCATTCTATGACAGTTTGACAAATAAATACAAATGAATCTAAAATACTCATATTCTGTCATTTTCAGGTCGGAATAACGCTATTTGAGCGAGAAAAGCACAAAATGAACATATACTGCACTTTTCACACTAACTCAACACGAATTCAAAATAAACCATGCTGTCCTTCAAAAACATGCAAGAATTGATGTTTCTAAAGTGGAAATGTCATTCTATGACAGTTTGACAAATAAATACAAATGAATCTAAAATACTCATATTCTGTCATTTTCAGGTCGGAATAACGCTATTTGAGCGAGAAAAGCACAAAATGAACATATACTGCACTTTTCACACTAACTCAACACGAATTCAAAATAAACCATGCTGTCCTTCAAAAACATGCAAGAATTGATGTTTCTAAAGTGGAAATGTCATTCTATGACAGTTTGACAAATAAATACAAATGAATCTAAAATACTCATATTCTGTCATTTTCAGGTCGGAATAACGCTATTTGAGCGAGAAAAGCACAAAATGAACATATACTGCACTTTTCACACTAACTCAACACGAATTCAAAATAAACCATGCTGTCCTTCAAAAACATGCAAGAATTGATGTTTCTAAAGTGGAAATGTCATTCTATGACAGTTTGACAAATAAATACAAATGAATCTAAAATACTCATATTCTGTCATTTTCAGGTCGGAATAACGCTATTTGAGCGAGAAAAGCACAAAATGAACATATACTGCACTTTTCACACTAACTCAACACGAATTCAAAATAAACCATGCTGTCCTTCAAAAACATGCAAGAATTGATGTTTCTAAAGTGGAAATGTCATTCTATGACAGTTTGACAAATAAATACAAATGAATCTAAAATACTCATATTCTGTCATTTTCAGGTCGGAATAACGCTATTTGAGCGAGAAAAGCACAAAATGAACATATACTGCACTTTTCACACTAACTCAACACGAATTCAAAATAAACCATGCTGTCCTTCAAAAACATGCAAGAATTGATGTTTCTAAAGTGGAAATGTCATTCTATGACAGTTTGACAAATAAATACAAATGAATCTAAAATACTCATATTCTGTCATTTTCAGGTCGGAATAACGCTATTTGAGCGAGAAAAGCACAAAATGAACATATACTGCACTTTTCACACTAACTCAACACGAATTCAAAATAAACCATGCTGTCCTTCAAAAACATGCAAGAATTGATGTTTCTAAAGTGGAAATGTCATTCTATGACAGTTTGACAAATAAATACAAATGAATCTAAAATACTCATATTCTGTCATTTTCAGGTCGGAATAACGCTATTTGAGCGAGAAAAGCACAAAATGAACATATACTGCACTTTTCACACTAACTCAACACGAATTCAAAATAAACCATGCTGTCCTTCAAAAACATGCAAGAATTGATGTTTCTAAAGTGGAAATGTCATTCTATGACAGTTTGACAAATAAATACAAATGAATCTAAAATACTCATATTCTGTCATTTTCAGGTCGGAATAACGCTATTTGAGCGAGAAAAGCACAAAATGAACATATACTGCACTTTTCACACTAACTCAACACGAATTCAAAATAAACCATGCTGTCCTTCAAAAACATGCAAGAATTGATGTTTCTAAAGTGGAAATGTCATTCTATGACAGTTTGACAAATAAATACAAATGAATCTAAAATACTCATATTCTGTCATTTTCAGGTCGGAATAACGCTATTTGAGCGAGAAAAGCACAAAATGAACATATACTGCACTTTTCACACTAACTCAACACGAATTCAAAATAAACCATGCTGTCCTTCAAAAACATGCAAGAATTGATGTTTCTAAAGTGGAAATGTCATTCTATGACAGTTTGACAAATAAATACAAATGAATCTAAAATACTCATATTCTGTCATTTTCAGGTCGGAATAACGCTATTTGAGCGAGAAAAGCACAAAATGAACATATACTGCACTTTTCACACTAACTCAACACGAATTCAAAATAAACCATGCTGTCCTTCAAAAACATGCAAGAATTGATGTTTCTAAAGTGGAAATGTCATTCTATGACAGTTTGACAAATAAATACAAATGAATCTAAAATACTCATATTCTGTCATTTTCAGGTCGGAATAACGCTATTTGAGCGAGAAAAGCACAAAATGAACATATACTGCACTTTTCACACTAACTCAACACGAATTCAAAATAAACCATGCTGTCCTTCAAAAACATGCAAGAATTGATGTTTCTAAAGTGGAAATGTCATTCTATGACAGTTTGACAAATAAATACAAATGAATCTAAAATACTCATATTCTGTCATTTTCAGGTCGGAATAACGCTATTTGAGCGAGAAAAGCACAAAATGAACATATACTGCACTTTTCACACTAACTCAACACGAATTCAAAATAAACCATGCTGTCCTTCAAAAACATGCAAGAATTGATGTTTCTAAAGTGGAAATGTCATTCTATGACAGTTTGACAAATAAATACAAATGAATCTAAAATACTCATATTCTGTCATTTTCAGGTCGGAATAACGCTATTTGAGCGAGAAAAGCACAAAATGAACATATACTGCACTTTTCACACTAACTCAACACGAATTCAAAATAAACCATGCTGTCCTTCAAAAACATGCAAGAATTGATGTTTCTAAAGTGGAAATGTCATTCTATGACAGTTTGACAAATAAATACAAATGAATCTAAAATACTCATATTCTGTCATTTTCAGGTCGGAATAACGCTATTTGAGCGAGAAAAGCACAAAATGAACATATACTGCACTTTTCACACTAACTCAACACGAATTCAAAATAAACCATGCTGTCCTTCAAAAACATGCAAGAATTGATGTTTCTAAAGTGGAAATGTCATTCTATGACAGTTTGACAAATAAATACAAATGAATCTAAAATACTCATATTCTGTCATTTTCAGGTCGGAATAACGCTATTTGAGCGAGAAAAGCACAAAATGAACATATACTGCACTTTTCACACTAACTCAACACGAATTCAAAATAAACCATGCTGTCCTTCAAAAACATGCAAGAATTGATGTTTCTAAAGTGGAAATGTCATTCTATGACAGTTTGACAAATAAATACAAATGAATCTAAAATACTCATATTCTGTCATTTTCAGGTCGGAATAACGCTATTTGAGCGAGAAAAGCACAAAATGAACATATACTGCACTTTTCACACTAACTCAACACGAATTCAAAATAAACCATGCTGTCCTTCAAAAACATGCAAGAATTGATGTTTCTAAAGTGGAAATGTCATTCTATGACAGTTTGACAAATAAATACAAATGAATCTAAAATACTCATATTCTGTCATTTTCAGGTCGGAATAACGCTATTTGAGCGAGAAAAGCACAAAATGAACATATACTGCACTTTTCACACTAACTCAACACGAATTCAAAATAAACCATGCTGTCCTTCAAAAACATGCAAGAATTGATGTTTCTAAAGTGGAAATGTCATTCTATGACAGTTTGACAAATAAATACAAATGAATCTAAAATACTCATATTCTGTCATTTTCAGGTCGGAATAACGCTATTTGAGCGAGAAAAGCACAAAATGAACATATACTGCACTTTTCACACTAACTCAACACGAATTCAAAATAAACCATGCTGTCCTTCAAAAACATGCAAGAATTGATGTTTCTAAAGTGGAAATGTCATTCTATGACAGTTTGACAAATAAATACAAATGAATCTAAAATACTCATATTCTGTCATTTTCAGGTCGGAATAACGCTATTTGAGCGAGAAAAGCACAAAATGAACATATACTGCACTTTTCACACTAACTCAACACGAATTCAAAATAAACCATGCTGTCCTTCAAAAACATGCAAGAATTGATGTTTCTAAAGTGGAAATGTCATTCTATGACAGTTTGACAAATAAATACAAATGAATCTAAAATACTCATATTCTGTCATTTTCAGGTCGGAATAACGCTATTTGAGCGAGAAAAGCACAAAATGAACATATACTGCACTTTTCACACTAACTCAACACGAATTCAAAATAAACCATGCTGTCCTTCAAAAACATGCAAGAATTGATGTTTCTAAAGTGGAAATGTCATTCTATGACAGTTTGACAAATAAATACAAATGAATCTAAAATACTCATATTCTGTCATTTTCAGGTCGGAATAACGCTATTTGAGCGAGAAAAGCACAAAATGAACATATACTGCACTTTTCACACTAACTCAACACGAATTCAAAATAAACCATGCTGTCCTTCAAAAACATGCAAGAATTGATGTTTCTAAAGTGGAAATGTCATTCTATGACAGTTTGACAAATAAATACAAATGAATCTAAAATACTCATATTCTGTCATTTTCAGGTCGGAATAACGCTATTTGAGCGAGAAAAGCACAAAATGAACATATACTGCACTTTTCACACTAACTCAACACGAATTCAAAATAAACCATGCTGTCCTTCAAAAACATGCAAGAATTGATGTTTCTAAAGTGGAAATGTCATTCTATGACAGTTTGACAAATAAATACAAATGAATCTAAAATACTCATATTCTGTCATTTTCAGGTCGGAATAACGCTATTTGAGCGAGAAAAGCACAAAATGAACATATACTGCACTTTTCACACTAACTCAACACGAATTCAAAATAAACCATGCTGTCCTTCAAAAACATGCAAGAATTGATGTTTCTAAAGTGGAAATGTCATTCTATGACAGTTTGACAAATAAATACAAATGAATCTAAAATACTCATATTCTGTCATTTTCAGGTCGGAATAACGCTATTTGAGCGAGAAAAGCACAAAATGAACATATACTGCACTTTTCACACTAACTCAACACGAATTCAAAATAAACCATGCTGTCCTTCAAAAACATGCAAGAATTGATGTTTCTAAAGTGGAAATGTCATTCTATGACAGTTTGACAAATAAATACAAATGAATCTAAAATACTCATATTCTGTCATTTTCAGGTCGGAATAACGCTATTTGAGCGAGAAAAGCACAAAATGAACATATACTGCACTTTTCACACTAACTCAACACGAATTCAAAATAAACCATGCTGTCCTTCAAAAACATGCAAGAATTGATGTTTCTAAAGTGGAAATGTCATTCTATGACAGTTTGACAAATAAATACAAATGAATCTAAAATACTCATATTCTGTCATTTTCAGGTCGGAATAACGCTATTTGAGCGAGAAAAGCACAAAATGAACATATACTGCACTTTTCACACTAACTCAACACGAATTCAAAATAAACCATGCTGTCCTTCAAAAACATGCAAGAATTGATGTTTCTAAAGTGGAAATGTCATTCTATGACAGTTTGACAAATAAATACAAATGAATCTAAAATACTCATATTCTGTCATTTTCAGGTCGGAATAACGCTATTTGAGCGAGAAAAGCACAAAATGAACATATACTGCACTTTTCACACTAACTCAACACGAATTCAAAATAAACCATGCTGTCCTTCAAAAACATGCAAGAATTGATGTTTCTAAAGTGGAAATGTCATTCTATGACAGTTTGACAAATAAATACAAATGAATCTAAAATACTCATATTCTGTCATTTTCAGGTCGGAATAACGCTATTTGAGCGAGAAAAGCACAAAATGAACATATACTGCACTTTTCACACTAACTCAACACGAATTCAAAATAAACCATGCTGTCCTTCAAAAACATGCAAGAATTGATGTTTCTAAAGTGGAAATGTCATTCTCATGACAGTTTGACAAATAAATACAAATGAATCTAAAATACTCATATTCTGTCATTTTCAGGTCGGAATAACGCTATTTGAGCGAGAAAAGCACAAAATGAACATATACTGCACTTTTCACACTAACTCAACACGAATTCAAAATAAACCATGCTGTCCTTCAAAAACATGCAAGAATTGATGTTTCTAAAGTGGAAATGTCATTCTATGACAGTTTGACAAATAAATACAAATGAATCTAAAATACTCATATTCTGTCATTTTCAGGTCAAAATAACGCTATTTGAGCGAGAAAAGCACAAAATGAACATATACTGCACTTTTCACACTAACTCAACACGAATTCAAAATAAACCATGCTGTCCTTCAAAAACATGCAAGAATTGATGTTTCTAAAGTGGAAATGTCATTCTATGACAGTTTGACAAATAAATACAAATGAATCTAAAATACTCATATTCTGTCATTTTCAGGTCGGAATAACGCTATTTGAGCGAGAAAAGCACAAAATGAACATATACTGCACTTTTCACACTAACTCAACACGAATTCAAAATAAACCATGCTGTCCTTCAAAAACATGCAAGAATTGATGTTTCTAAAGTGGAAATGTCATTCTATGACAGTTTGACAAATAAATACAAATGAATCTAAAATACTCATATTCTGTCATTTTCAGGTCGGAATAACGCTATTTGAGCGAGAAAAGCACAAAATGAACATATACTGCACTTTTCACACTAACTCAACACGAATTCAAAATAAACCATGCTGTCCTTCAAAAACATGCAAGAATTGATGTTTCTAAAGTGGAAATGTCATTCTATGACAGTTTGACAAATAAATACAAATGAATCTAAAATACTCATATTCTGTCATTTTCAGGTCGGAATAACGCTATTTGAGCGAGAAAAGCACAAAATGAACATATACTGCACTTTTCACACTAACTCAACACGAATTCAAAATAAACCATGCTGTCCTTCAAAAACATGCAAGAATTGATGTTTCTAAAGTGGAAATGTCATTCTATGACAGTTTGACAAATAAATACAAATGAATCTAAAATACTCATATTCTGTCATTTTCAGGTCAAAATAACGCTATTTGAGCGAGAAAAGCACAAAATGAACATATACTGCACTTTTCACACTAACTCAACACGAATTCAAAATAAACCATGCTGTCCTTCAAAAACATGCAAGAATTGATGTTTCTAAAGTGGAAATGTCATTCTATGACAGTTTGACAAATAAATACAAATGAATCTAAAATACTCATATTCTGTCATTTTCAGGTCGGAATAACGCTATTTGAGCGAGAAAAGCACAAAATGAACATATACTGCACTTTTCACACTAACTCAACACGAATTCAAAATAAACCATGCTGTCCTTCAAAAACATGCAAGAATTGATGTTTCTAAAGTGGAAATGTCATTCTATGACAGTTTGACAAATAAATATAAATGAATCTAAAATACTCATATTCTGTCATTTTCAGGTCGGAATAACGCTATTTGAGCGAGAAAAGCACAAAATGAACATATACTGCACTTTTCACACTAACTCAACACGAATTCAAAATAAACCATGCTGTCCTTCAAAAACATGCAAGAATTGATGTTTCTAAAGTGGAAATGTCATTCTCAGACAGTTTGACAAATAAATACAAATGAATCTAAAATACTCATATTCTGTCATTTTCAGGTCGGAATAACGCTATTTGAGCGAGAAAAGCACAAAATGAACATATACTGCACTTTTCACACTAACTCAACACGAATTCAAAATAAACCATGCTGTCCTTCAAAAACATGCAAGAATTGATGTTTCTAAAGTGGAAATGTCATTCTCTGACAGTTTGACAAATAAATACAAATGAATCTAAAATACTCATATTCTGTCATTTTCAGGTCGGAATAACGCTATTTGAGCGAGAAAAGCACAAAATGAACATATACTGCACTTTTCACACTAACTCAACACGAATTCAAAATAAACCATGCTGTCCTTCAAAAACATGCAAGAATTGATGTTTCTAAAGTGGAAATGTCATTCTATGACAGTTTGACAAATAAATACAAATGAATCTAAAATACTCATATTCTGTCATTTTCAGGTCGGAATAACGCTATTTGAGCGAGAAAAGCACAAAATGAACATATACTGCACTTTTCACACTAACTCAACACGAATTCAAAATAAACCATGCTGTCCTTCAAAAACATGCAAGAATTGATGTTTCTAAAGTGGAAATGTCATTCTATGACAGTTTGACAAATAAATACAAATGAATCTAAAATACTCATATTCTGTCATTTTCAGGTCGGAATAACGCTATTTGAGCGAGAAAAGCACAAAATGAACATATACTGCACTTTTCACACTAACTCAACACGAATTCAAAATAAACCATGCTGTCCTTCAAAAACATGCAAGAATTGATGTTTCTAAAGTGGAAATGTCATTCTCAGACAGTTTGACAAATAAATACAAATGAATCTAAAATACTCATATTCTGTCATTTTCAGGTCGGAATAACGCTATTTGAGCGAGAAAAGCACAAAATGAACATATACTGCACTTTTCACACTAACTCAACACGAATTCAAAATAAACCATGCTGTCCTTCAAAAACATGCAAGAATTGATGTTTCTAAAGTGGAAATGTCATTCTCTGACAGTTTGACAAATAAATACAAATGAATCTAAAATACTCATATTCTGTCATTTTCAGGTCGGAATAACGCTATTTGAGCGAGAAAAGCACAAAATGAACATATACTGCACTTTTCACACTAACTCAACACGAATTCAAAATAAACCATGCTGTCCTTCAAAAACATGCAAGAATTGATGTTTCTAAAGTGGAAATGTCATTCTATGACAGTTTGACAAATAAATACAAATGAATCTAAAATACTCATATTCTGTCATTTTCAGGTCGAAATAACGCTATTTGAGCGAGAAAAGCACAAAATGAACATATACTGCACTTTTCACACTAACTCAACACGAATTCAAAATAAACCATGCTGTCCTTCAAAAACATGCAAGAATTGATGTTTCTAAAGTGGAAATGTCATTCTATGACAGTTTGACAAATAAATACAAATGAATCTAAAATACTCATATTCTGTCATTTTCAGGTCGGAATAACGCTATTTGAGCGAGAAAAGCACAAAATGAACATATACTGCACTTTTCACACTAACTCAACACGAATTCAAAATAAACCATGCTGTCCTTCAAAAACATGCAAGAATTGATGTTTCTAAAGTGGAAATGTCATTCTATGACAGTTTGACAAATAAATACAAATGAATCTAAAATACTCATATTCTGTCATTTTCAGGTCGGAATAACGCTATTTGAGCGAGAAAAGCACAAAATGAACACATACTGCACTTTTCACACTAACTCAACACGAATTCAAAATAAACCATGCTGTCCTTCAAAAACATGCAAGAATTGATGTTTCTAAAGTGGAAATGTCATTCTATGACAGTTTGACAAATAAATACAAATGAATCTAAAATACTCATATTCTGTCATTTTCAGGTCGGAATAACGCTATTTGAGCGAGAAAAGCACAAAATGAACATATACTGCACTTTTCACACTAACTCAACACGAATTCAAAATAAACCATGCTGTCCTTCAAAAACATGCAAGAATTGATGTTTCTAAAGTGGAAATGTCATTCTATGACAGTTTGACAAATAAATACAAATGAATCTAAAATACTCATATTCTGTCATTTTCAGGTCGGAATAACGCTATTTGAGCGAGAAAAGCACAAAATGAACATATACTGCACTTTTCACACTAACTCAACACGAATTCAAAATAAACCATGCTGTCCTTCAAAAACATGCAAGAATTGATGTTTCTAAAGTGGAAATGTCATTCTATGACAGTTTGACAAATAAATACAAATGAATCTAAAATACTCATATTCTGTCATTTTCAGGTCGAAATACGCTATTTGAGCGAGAAAAGCACAAAATGAACATATACTGCACTTTTCACACTAACTCAACACGAATTCAAAATAAACCATGCTGTCCTTCAAAAACATGCAAGAATTGATGTTTCTAAAGTGGAAATGTCATTCTATGACAGTTTGACAAATAAATACAAATGAATCTAAAATACTCATATTCTGTCATTTTCAGGTCGGAATAACGCTATTTGAGCGAGAAAAGCACAAAATGAACATATACTGCACTTTTCACACTAACTCAACACGAATTCAAATAAACCATGCTGTCCTTCAAAAACATGCAAGAATTGATGTTTCTAAAGTGGAAATGTCATTCTATGACAGTTTGACAAATAAATATAAATGAATCTAAAATACTCATATTCTGTCATTTTCAGGTCGGAATAACGCTATTTGAGCGAGAAAAGCACAAAATGAACATATACTGCACTTTTCACACTAACTCAACACGAATTCAAAATAAACCATGCTGTCCTTCAAAAACATGCAAGAATTGATGTTTCTAAAGTGGAAATGTCATTCTCAGACAGTTTGACAAATAAATACAAATGAATCTAAAATACTCATATTCTGTCATTTTCAGGTCGGAATAACGCTATTTGAGCGAGAAAAGCACAAAATGAACATATACTGCACTTTTCACACTAACTCAACACGAATTCAAAATAAACCATGCTGTCCTTCAAAAACATGCAAGAATTGATGTTTCTAAAGTGGAAATGTCATTCTCTGACAGTTTGACAAATAAATACAAATGAATCTAAAATACTCATATTCTGTCATTTTCAGGTCGGAATAACGCTATTTGAGCGAGAAAAGCACAAAATGAACATATACTGCACTTTTCACACTAACTCAACACGAATTCAAAATAAACCATGCTGTCCTTCAAAAACATGCAAGAATTGATGTTTCTAAAGTGGAAATGTCATTCTATGACAGTTTGACAAATAAATACAAATGAATCTAAAATACTCATATTCTGTCATTTTCAGGTCGGAATAACGCTATTTGAGCGAGAAAAGCACAAAATGAACATATACTGCACTTTTCACACTAACTCAACACGAATTCAAAATAAACCATGCTGTCCTTCAAAAACATGCAAGAATTGATGTTTCTAAAGTGGAAATGTCATTCTATGACAGTTTGACAAATAAATACAAATGAATCTAAAATACTCATATTCTGTCATTTTCAGGTCGGAATAACGCTATTTGAGCGAGAAAAGCACAAAATGAACATATACTGCACTTTTCACACTAACTCAACACGAATTCAAAATAAACCATGCTGTCCTTCAAAAACATGCAAGAATTGATGTTTCTAAAGTGGAAATGTCATTCTCAGACAGTTTGACAAATAAATACAAATGAATCTAAAATACTCATATTCTGTCATTTTCAGGTCGGAATAACGCTATTTGAGCGAGAAAAGCACAAAATGAACATATACTGCACTTTTCACACTAACTCAACACGAATTCAAAATAAACCATGCTGTCCTTCAAAAACATGTAAGAATTGATGTTTCTAAAGTGGAAATGTCATTCTCTGACAGTTTGACAAATAAATACAAATGAATCTAAAATACTCATATTCTGTCATTTTCAGGTCGGAATAACGCTATTTGAGCGAGAAAAGCACAAAATGAACATATACTGCACTTTTCACACTAACTCAACACGAATTCAAAATAAACCATGCTGTCCTTCAAAAACATGCAAGAATTGATGTTTCTAAAGTGGAAATGTCATTCTATGACAGTTTGACAAATAAATACAAATGAATCTAAAATACTCATATTCTGTCATTTTCAGGTCAAAATAACGCTATTTGAGCGAGAAAAGCACAAAATGAACATATACTGCACTTTTCACACTAACTCAACACGAATTCAAAATAAACCATGCTGTCCTTCAAAAACATGCAAGAATTGATGTTTCTAAAGTGGAAATGTCATTCTATGACAGTTTGACAAATAAATACAAATGAATCTAAAATACTCATATTCTGTCATTTTCAGGTCGGAATAACGCTATTTGAGCGAGAAAAGCACAAAATGAACATATACTGCACTTTTCACACTAACTCAACACGAATTCAAAATAAACCATGCTGTCCTTCAAAAACATGCAAGAATTGATGTTTCTAAAGTGGAAATGTCATTCTATGACAGTTTGACAAATAAATACAAATGAATCTAAAATACTCATATTCTGTCATTTTCAGGTCGGAATAACGCTATTTGAGCGAGAAAAGCACAAAATGAACACATACTGCACTTTTCACACTAACTCAACACGAATTCAAAATAAACCATGCTGTCCTTCAAAAACATGCAAGAATTGATGTTTCTAAAGTGGAAATGTCATTCTATGACAGTTTGACAAATAAATACAAATGAATCTAAAATACTCATATTCTGTCATTTTCAGGTCGGAATAACGCTATTTGAGCGAGAAAAGCACAAAATGAACATATACTGCACTTTTCACACTAACTCAACACGAATTCAAAATAAACCATGCTGTCCTTCAAAAACATGCAAGAATTGATGTTTCTAAAGTGGAAATGTCATTCTATGACAGTTTGACAAATAAATACAAATGAATCTAAAATACTCATATTCTGTCATTTTCAGGTCGGAATAACGCTATTTGAGCGAGAAAAGCACAAAATGAACATATACTGCACTTTTCACACTAACTCAACACGAATTCAAAATAAACCATGCTGTCCTTCAAAAACATGCAAGAATTGATGTTTCTAAAGTGGAAATGTCATTCTATGACAGTTTGACAAATAAATACAAATGAATCTAAAATACTCATATTCTGTCATTTTCAGGTCGGAATAACGCTATTTGAGCGAGAAAAGCACAAAATGAACATATACTGCACTTTTCACACTAACTCAACACGAATTCAAAATAAACCATGCTGTCCTTCAAAAACATGCAAGAATTGATGTTTCTAAAGTGGAAATGTCATTCTATGACAGTTTGACAAATAAATACAAATGAATCTAAAATACTCATATTCTGTCATTTTCAGGTCGGAATAACGCTATTTGAGCGAGAAAAGCACAAAATGAACATATACTGCACTTTTCACACTAACTCAACACGAATTCAAAATAAACCATGCTGTCCTTCAAAAACATGCAAGAATTGATGTTTCTAAAGTGGAAATGTCATTCTATGACAGTTTGACAAATAAATACAAATGAATCTAAAATACTCATATTCTGTCATTTTCAGGTCGGAATAACGCTATTTGAGCGAGAAAAGCACAAAATGAACATATACTGCACTTTTCACACTAACTCAACACGAATTCAAAATAAACCATGCTGTCCTTCAAAAACATGCAAGAATTGATGTTTCTAAAGTGGAAATGTCATTCTATGACAGTTTGACAAATAAATACAAATGAATCTAAAATACTCATATTCTGTCATTTTCAGGTCGGAATAACGCTATTTGAGCGAGAAAAGCACAAAATGAACATATACTGCACTTTTCACACTAACTCAACACGAATTCAAAATAAACCATGCTGTCCTTCAAAAACATGCAAGAATTGATGTTTCTAAAGTGGAAATGTCATTCTATGACAGTTTGACAAATAAATACAAATGAATCTAAAATACTCATATTCTGTCATTTTCAGGTCGGAATAACGCTATTTGAGCGAGAAAAGCACAAAATGAACATATACTGCACTTTTCACACTAACTCAACACGAATTCAAAATAAACCATGCTGTCCTTCAAAAACATGCAAGAATTGATGTTTCTAAAGTGGAAATGTCATTCTATGACAGTTTGACAAATAAATACAAATGAATCTAAAATACTCATATTCTGTCATTTTCAGGTCGGAATAACGCTATTTGAGCGAGAAAAGCACAAAATGAACATATACTGCACTTTTCACACTAACTCAACACGAATTCAAAATAAACCATGCTGTCCTTCAAAAACATGCAAGAATTGATGTTTCTAAAGTGGAAATGTCATTCTATGACAGTTTGACAAATAAATACAAATGAATCTAAAATACTCATATTCTGTCATTTTCAGGTCGGAATAACGCTATTTGAGCGAGAAAAGCACAAAATGAACATATACTGCACTTTTCACACTAACTCAACACGAATTCAAAAGAAACCATGCTGTCCTTCAAAAACATGCAAGAATTGATGTTTCTAAAGTGGAAATGTCATTCTATGACAGTTTGACAAATAAATACAAATGAATCTAAAATACTCATATTCTGTCATTTTCAGGTCGGAATAACGCTATTTGAGCGAGAAAAGCACAAAATGAACATATACTGCACTTTTCACACTAACTCAACACGAATTCAAAAGAAACCATGCTGTCCTTCAAAAACATGCAAGAATTGATGTTTCTAAAGTGGAAATGTCATTCTATGACAGTTTGACAAATAAATACAAATGAATCTAAAATACTCATATTCTGTCATTTTCAGGTCGGAATAACGCTATTTGAGCGAGAAAAGCACAAAATGAACATATACTGCACTTTTCACACTAACTCAACACGAATTCAAAATAAACCATGCTGTCCTTCAAAAACATGCAAGAATTGATGTTTCTAAAGTGGAAATGTCATTCTATGACAGTTTGACAAATAAATACAAATGAATCTAAAATACTCATATTCTGTCATTTTCAGGTCGGAATAACGCTATTTGAGCGAGAAAAGCACAAAATGAACATATACTGCACTTTTCACACTAACTCAACACGAATTCAAAATAAACCATGCTGTCCTTCAAAAACATGCAAGAATTGATGTTTCTAAAGTGGAAATGTCATTCTATGACAGTTTGACAAATAAATACAAATGAATCTAAAATACTCATATTCTGTCATTTTCAGGTCGGAATAACGCTATTTGAGCGAGAAAAGCACAAAATGAACATATACTGCACTTTTCACACTAACTCAACACGAATTCAAAATAAACCATGCTGTCCTTCAAAAACATGCAAGAATTGATGTTTCTAAAGTGGAAATGTCATTCTATGACAGTTTGACAAATAAATACAAATGAATCTAAAATACTCATATTCTGTCATTTTCAGGTCGGAATAACGCTATTTGAGCGAGAAAAGCACAAAATGAACATATACTGCACTTTTCACACTAACTCAACACGAATTCAAAATAAACCATGCTGTCCTTCAAAAACATGCAAGAATTGATGTTTCTAAAGTGGAAATGTCATTCTATGACAGTTTGACAAATAAATACAAATGAATCTAAAATACTCATATTCTGTCATTTTCAGGTCGGAATAACGCTATTTGAGCGAGAAAAGCACAAAATGAACATATACTGCACTTTTCACACTAACTCAACACGAATTCAAAAGAAACCATGCTGTCCTTCAAAAACATGCAAGAATTGATGTTTCTAAAGTGGAAATGTCATTCTATGACAGTTTGACAAATAAATACAAATGAATCTAAAATACTCATATTCTGTCATTTTCAGGTCGGAATAACGCTATTTGAGCGAGAAAAGCACAAAATGAACATATACTGCACTTTTCACACTAACTCAACACGAATTCAAAAGAAACCATGCTGTCCTTCAAAAACATGCAAGAATTGATGTTTCTAAAGTGGAAATGTCATTCTATGACAGTTTGACAAATAAATACAAATGAATCTAAAATACTCATATTCTGTCATTTTCAGGTCGGAATAACGCTATTTGAGCGAGAAAAGCACAAAATGAACATATACTGCACTTTTCACACTAACTCAACACGAATTCAAAAGAAACCATGCTGTCCTTCAAAAACATGCAAGACTTGATGTTTCTACAGTGGAATTGTCATTCTCAGACAGTTTGATGCATAAAAACACATGAATCTAAAACAATCACATTCTGTCATTTTCAGGTCAAAATAACGCTTCTTGAGCGAGAAAGGCACAAAATATGACAAGACCAACACTTGTTGGATTTTTCACATTAACTACATACGTTGTCAAAATCACCCATGTCCTTCAATAACATGCACAACTGACCAGCGCTAATCAGCTGTCCCACGGCGGTTTTCAAGCAGCGCCACCGGTGTTTGTAGTGCCGCAGCGCTGCCAGATGTGCACTGGTTGGTATGGTGGAGGACACCAGCGTGTGACCGCCAGCTCATCACATAATTCGCGCCTCTACATCAACCGCAATAACAGCTGTAATTACTACCGACCGTGGCGGTACCAGCAACCCTTCCGTAAGTCAAACAACAATTCAAACACACCAGCTCAGAACAGGGTCCAATCCCAGGGTCCGGACTTTACACACAAGGTCTGCTCTATTCTATTCACAATTGATGTGGACAGCCTTGATATGAAGATTAATACATAAGAAGACATCTAAGCAATTAAAAACATTTTTTTGAGGAGGAATTTGCTGTGTTTTGGATATCTTAACAAGCATAATCCCTCTATAAAATGTAAATCCACAAATCATCACAATTCGGTTAATTTCTTGGACACAACCACATTCAAAGGACCTAAATTCACACTACACAACAAATTGGACACAAAAGTTTATTTTCAAATCACATTTATCAGGGTTCCATAAAAAACATGCAAGAAGATCACCACCTGACCAATGACAACGAGATGGGTCCCCGGGCGCCGGTCTGGCTGCCCCTGGTCTGCCGCGGAGGAGGGAAGACGAGGATGGGTGAAAAGCGGAGGATAAATTTCACCTCCTGCGCAGTGTCCTGCATGTACATGTGTGTGACGAATAAAGGGGAATGTCTCCCCCCGAATCTTGATTCTTGATTCTTGAATATACACACAGACAGAGGATTTTAAACAAGCCACCAAAGTGCTGTTCTTGGCTTTGTCCAGAAGAGGGCACTACAGGACCATTTTTGGAATTATTCTCAACAACAAGGATTGCTATATGATTTGCACAAATAAGAGGTGTTTAAAACCGCCAGACAGGGAAATATTTCTTTAAAAATTGTGTGTATATGGTGATTTGTAAAAGATATGTGTGAGAAACAAGCCTGACAATACATGTACAGTTTACATGTCATAAACGCAATATTGTAAAACAAAAGAATACTGACCAGCATGTTTTCCAGCATTTTGTCTCCCATGACTTGGATGCAGTGCATGCCCTGGCCCTAGAGTGCAATCCACACTGGTCCATGGCCCAGAGACGAAGAGCTGAAAGAGACTGGGTTAATAAATTAGGAACAACATATCCACACGGCCTTAATGAAAGTGTTGAGGAGAGCAGAGGTTGGGGAGGGGAATAGTCATTCTGAGACAGCTTGACACATAACAACAGCTGAATTTTAAATAGTGACATTCATCTGATTTTACTGTCAAAATCACATTGGATGAGCGAGACAAGCACAATGTCAACACTTGTATTTTTCACAGCAACTGTGAGGGAAGCAGAATCAAAGCATGTTGTCATTCAAAAACATTCACAGTTGCGTGTTTCTCAAGTGGAATTGTCATTCTAAGACAGTGTGACACATGAAAACAAATGAATCTTAAATGATGACGCTCATTTGATTTTAAAATCAAAATCACACTATATGATCGAGATAAGCACAAATTGAACACGTCGGACAGTCACCACCCGGTCTGCTGCAGAACCCTCAGTGGATTCCTACAACAGTCGCAATAATCCACACCACACACATCCACACGCAGACCAAAGAGCACCAAAACACAGGTTTAAAAAAATAAAAATAAAAATAAAAATTAAAAAAGATATTTCTGATTTAATAGATAAAGTTAAAATCCTAACATTCCTATGAGCTCTATTTTATTCACAACTGATGTGGACTGCCTTTAAACTAAGATTCATACATAAGAAGGCATCCAAGCAATTAAAAACATTTTTTTTGAGGAGGAATTTGTTATGTTTTTGGATATCCTAACAAGCATAATCCCTCTATAAAATGTAAATCCATAAATCATCACAATTTGGTTAATTTCTTGGACACAACCACATTAAAAGGACCCAAATTCACACTACACAACCAATCGGACACAAAAGTTTATTTCAAATCACAATTATCATGGTTGCAGAGAATATACACACAGACAGAGGATTTTTAAACAAGCCACCTAGGTGCTGTTCTTGGCTTTGTCCAGAAGAGGGCACTACAGGACCATTTTTGGAATTATTTTCAACAACAAGGATTGCTGTATGACTTGCACAAATAAGAGGCGTTTAAAACCGCCAGACAGGGGAATATTTCTTTAAATGTTGTGTGTATATGGTGATTTGTAAAAGATATGTGTGAGAAACAAGCCTGACAATACATGTACAGTTTACATGTCTTAAATACAATGTTGTAAAACAAAAGAATACTGACCGGCATGTTTTCCAGCATTTTGTCTCCCATGACTTGGATGCAGTGCATACCCTGGCCCTAGAGTGTAATCCACACTGGTCCACGGCCCAGAGACGAAGAGCTGAGAGAGACTGGGTTAATAAATTAGGAGCAACATATCCACGCAGCCTTAATGAAAGTGTCGAGGAGGAGAGCAGAGGTTGGGGAGGGGATTTCTCATTCTCAGACAGTTTGACACATAACAACAGCTGAATCTCTAATAGCGACATTTATTTGATTTTACCTTGAAAATCACATTATTTGAGCGAGACAAGCACAAATTTCATTTGAAAAAAGGTTTGTTTTGTTGATGTGTGCTTGTGTCCTTGTGTGTGTGTGCTACCACTTCAGACTGTGTGTATTGTAGAGATCTAATGAAGCTCATCTGTTCCATTTGATGCAGTCACAGGTAAGTGGCTCAAGTAAGCTGAGCAGTAGATCACACCCTCCTCGGATGAAAGAGATACTGGATCGCTGTGTTTCGCACCATGTCGTTCCACAATATGAGGACACTAGTAAAAAAAAGCAATACAGAAATAAACAATTTAATTATAATTACAAATAATAATCCTAATAATAATATCTCATAGATAGATCTTTTACAGCGCTTTTCAGGGTGTTCAAAGACGGTGCAAGTAATGAAATAAAAGAATAGATCAATACATACATAGATAAATACATACATACACAAATACATGGCAGTTGACATGCGCACAATCTTTGGCTCCTTTCTTCTCTGAAATGGTAAAACCTTTAACAATATACTCCACTACAAGACCTCTCCAGATCACTGTCTCTCCTTGACTTTTCTCAGCGACGGTCTAAGGTAAGGTTCTCTTCCAGAAAATATTGAGTGTTTTCAATAACAGGCAAAGAGGGTATCAATGCTCTCCCTGGTGATCTCATATTGTAACTACACTTGTTAAAATTTACTGGCTGGTCATTCTATGTGGGTCACACTATGATGTCCTTCAAGAATATCCACAGTTGAGTGTCTCTGAGCTGGAAGTTTGATACTCAGACCTAATGGTACTTTATAAGAGCTTCACCCAAAAGAGTCACGTTCATGTGATTTCATTTTGCCATATCATATCATATATTCATGACAATGCCAGTATAATTTCTGTGATTACAAAATTCATATTGTCTCATCTCTCATCTTGTCATCTTCCACTTATCAGGGTCCGGGTCGCGGGGGCAGCAGCATCAGCAAGGAAGCCCTGACAGTCCTCTCCGCAACCACTTCCGCTCCTGCTGAGGGATCCCAAGGTGTTCCCAGGTCAGCTGAGAGACATAATCCCTCCAGCTTGTCCTGGATCTGCCCAAGTTGGCAGAGTTGTCTGACAGCTTAGTTATTGGTTTGATTAATGGTTTACAGTGTAAAAATTTGTTTGTATAGAATAATGACAGTGGCTGAACAGGCTAATTATCAGCTACAAAAACTAATATGTCTCTATATTTATTTCCTCTTTTTGTCAGCTGCTGTGTGTCTGCAGTGTATCTAGTGCCAAGAAGAGAAAAACAAGTTTCTCATCGGTGTGTTTAATGTTTAGCATGTCAAAAGTGATTTCATTCATTTTTGTGACTGCTCTTATGAGCTCAGACTCAAATGCTAATAGCTACATGGGTGCAGAAACTCTAGCGCCCTGCTGCACTGACCTCTGCCATCATGAAGTGCTTTGAAAGGCTCACCATGCAACAAATAAGATCCAGCCTCCCCTCTCTCCTGGACCTGTTTCAGTATCCATATCAGGCCAACTGGTCCACCGATGATCATCCCTCAGCAGTTAAGCTTGGCCTGAGCAACCTCCTCTGGAATTGGTGGTAGGACTTTGTCACAGAGAGATCACATGCAGCACAGGTCAGCATCAGCAACAGTGATGAGACCAATTACAGGGACGAGGTGAACCCATTGGCCATGTGGTATGGAAATACCAATCTCTCCCTGAATGTGAGGAAAACAAAGGAGATTGTGATTGACTTCTGGAGAACCCACCCCCAACACCCCCTGCTTACCACAAATCATTCTGCTGTGAGAGGGTGAGCAGCACCAAATTACTGAGGACCTCTCCTGAACAACAAACACTGCATCAGTGGCAAACAAAGCCCTCTACTTCCTCCTCAAATTAAAGAGAGTGAGAGCCCCAGCACCCATCATGTGCACTTTTTTACCAAGGTACCATACAAGCTCCACCAGACTGAACTATTTAACCTCACACTTTTTACAATTAAAATGAATTTGTCATTTGGCAGATGCTTTTATCCAAAGCGTCTGCCAAATGACAAATTAAGGGGGGGAGCAGACTTACTTCGATCCCTCTTTATGTCCTGTACATGTGGTGTAATTGACAAAAAAGTTGATTTTTGACTTTGACCCGTAGCCCAGACTTAATTTGACTGTTGAAATATAACAATAACAATTAATATAATGATTTGTTTGTATTTTTCAAATCAGCCAAGACAGAATTCTGTGAAAAGGTTGAACATTCAGGTTGCAGTTTGACAGTCAAGTTAATTTATTTTCTATATGGCGCCAGATCACAACATAAGTCATTTGAGAATACCTTTACTATAGAACAAGCCTTGTCCTTTAATTAAACAAACTAAATAGTCTTAAGTTATGTATCTTATTTACAAGACGACATGTCATTTCTGTTTCTACAATTCTCCTCTGCTCTCTGTATCGCGCACAGCGGAGTCCCCCCCCCCCCCCCCCCCCAACACACACACACACACACACACACACACACACTCCCACCAGCGGACAGAGAGCGCTTTTCCTGTACATGTACAGTACAGGAGTACATGTGGTTCATACATAGAGCAGTGTTTCCTCTACCATCATGTAAGGGGGGCAGACAAAAATATCTGTGTTTTAATTCGATAAATAGGCCAGACGTTTCTGACTTCCCATATCAAGAGGCTCTGGAAATGTTCGTCCAGAGCCTAACTGTTCAGTTGTTATATTGACTGCTGTCATTAAAAGAAACACATGAAAACCATGATTCCTTTCAGTGTTTGTGTCTGTGGTCGTCTCCACAATAAATGAACAGCATGACTTAATTAACCCTTCTTTTTTCATTATCTTTTTTTTTCCCCCAGGCAAAGAGTGTGTGTGTGTGTGTGTGTGTGTGTGTGTGTGTGTGTGTGTGTGTGTGTGTGTGTGTGTGTGCGCGTGCGTGCGTGCGTGTGTGTGTGTCTCTCCCTCTGTTTCAGCCCCTTTCAGAAAGTGCTGTTTCTGGTGTCTGTAGCTTTAAATGCAAATCAGCTGCTGCTGCCCACCCATGTTACCATGGTAACGGAGAGAGCTTAGACTCACGTAGCGTGTGAAAGTAGTGGACATGGTGGCAATGAATAGACTGAGTGCTTCAGTAGTTCAACGTACATGTTCGAACCTGAATCGGATCCTGAGCCATTTGAGAATACTTTTCAAAAACAAAGTCTTATGTATATCTTATTTAAATGACAGCATGTCATTTACGGGAGGGTATGTCATTTCTGTCTCTACATGGTCGCGCGTTTACGGTTCTCCTCTGCTCTCTGTATCGCGCACTGCGGAGTCCTGCCCCGATGTGCGCGCCCACACACACACACACACACACACACACACACACACACACACACACACACACACACACACACCAGCGGGCAGAGAGCGCTTTTTCACTGAGTACATGTGGTCCATACATATAGCCGGGGCTGGACTGGGACCTAAAAGTGGCCCGGGCAGTTTTGGCCATGGCGGCGCACCATGATTATTACGATATGCGGAGGCACACGACATACCAGAGCATATATGCGCACATTGTGTTGTTTCAAAAATTAAAATAAAGCACAGTAGCCTACATGGAAGAGAGTAACCATGCTAAAAAATATATATGTTCTTTCACTACTCACAGAGACTTTCATCTTGGGAGAGATGCCACAATTCCCAAAGTGAAAGTGGTTACCAAAGAAACACTGCGATGTTTTTAGACTGGTGTAATGTAGTGAAATTTACAAATACAAATAAGACAACTGGGCATACAGTAAGACCATACATTCATGTAAAATAAAGAGCTCCTCACAGTGGCACCTTTCAGCATGAAAAACAGAGACGGGGGGGGGATCAGTGAAGGTACAGTTTAAATAATACACTGAACAAAAATATGAACGCAACACTTTTGTATTTGCTCCCATTTTTCATGAGCTGAACTCAAAGATCTAAAACATTTTTTATATACACAAAAGACCATTTCTCTCAAATAACCAAGGGCCTTTGCTACTGGTGCAGGTTGCAGACAAACGCTCAAATGCATGCGAATCGAGAGTGACATGCGCGCATGTCACCAGTTGAAAATCATTGATTGAGAGGATAGTTGAGAAGAAAAATCAAATGGCCTTGCAGATACAGAGAACATTAAGAGTCCATAATAAATGAACAGAACGACTAAATTAACCCTTCTCTTCTCATTATCTTTTTTTTTTCCCGACCAAAGGCCCACGACCCAGGGTTAGGGTCGTGGGCCACCACTTAGAAATGGCCTTGCAGATACAGAGTGCATTAAGAGTCCATAATAACATTATCTGGTGTGGGATCAATAAAGTCTTATCTTGTCTTATGTCAATCATCTTTCATCGCAATGAGGACGACTTCATTAAATTCATCATACCCAGTGACAACAAATCAGCCCTTCTTGTATGTTATCCTTCCTCTTTTATGAAATATTGCACATCTACACAAAATTTTGTATTAAGTTTCTCAGTGAAGCCAAACTGTGAGACTGCACCTTCAACATGTTCAGAAGAACACGGCAAGCTGCCTTTACTTTGTGAGGCAGGTACATGTCTGTCCTCACTCATATATATTCTGAATCTCCTCATCAGTATTCTGAATAGCAGATGCTGGAATAAAATACCATCCCTCTAAATTTATGTAAAACTACACACATTTCAGAGACACAATTCACTGAAATAAGACATGTCCCCAACAATGTCCTCAGTATCTGACACACTGACAGTTTCCTGTATGGTACTCTATGCTGTAAAAATGTAAAAGAACATTTAGAGTTGGTATCTTTGAATGGGCCACAACTCACATGTCTGTGTTTACTGGACCTTTGCCAACTAAGGTTAAATGAAGATTTTAAAATGAACAGTTTTGCATGCTCTCACTGGGCAGTTAAAAGTGCTAATTTAATCCGCCACACAGGTATTCACTTGCATTTTCATGTTGCTATTGCCATATTCTGTGCAACTCACACACACAGTCATGCTTGGAAATGGAGACCACAATTTTTCAAAAGCACTTTTGCCAGACTCACAGCGTCCCATTATGATGAGAATGCAGCAGATCAAAAAAAAGAAAAAAAAAAAAAAAGAAGACACCTGCTTTCAACCTATTCCAACACACGTGAAAATACACGTGAAACAGCAATAATATCACATCTTAAAAATCAAACCCGCATATATCCACCATGAAACAGCGTAACATTAACAATACTATATGGCACATTAGCCTGCAATAAGTTCAGTCGTGCTTGCAAATGGAGACGACAATTTTTCAAAAGCACTCTTGCCAGACTCGCTAATCACAGACTCACAACATCCCATTATGGTGATAATGCAGCATATCCAAAAAAAAAAAAAAAAAAAAAAAAAAAGAGACACCTGCTTTCAACCTATTCCAACACACGTGAAAATACACGTGAAACAGCAATAATATTACATCTTAAAAATCAAACCCGCATATATCCACCATGAAACAGCGTAACATTAACGATATTATATGGCACATTAGCCTGTAATAAGTTCAGTCATGCCTGCAAAGCACCTTTGCAAGACTTGCTAATCAAACACAATTTCATTAACGAAAGAAAGACAACAAAATGCTATCAATTTAGCCTATGTCCCAGAGAGGGTAATCTGAGTCAGATCATATTAAAACGCTTACCTTGCTAACGTTGACTTGACCTGATCGGCAAGGGAAGACGGGCTGGAACAACGACGAAGTCCAGAGAAGTCAGAGGGACTATGGGGACGCAGACGTTGACGTCACTTCTATTGGGAATACTTCAAAGATGTCCTTGGTGTGCTGGATGAACGGCACATCAAAGATGTTTCTATTCTGGAGTCCAGGTGGCGTTTTTTTTTTTTTTTTTTTTTTTTTTTTTTTTTTTTCTTCAGAGGATCTTTAATGCATTGTACATTTGAATACAGGGTGTGGACAGAAAGAGCTCCTGCATTCAAACATCTTTGACGCATCATTCAAACAGCACATTAACTATGCGCTGCGCAACGGTGGTACTGTCAGGACGGCGCCCACCGTCCTCTCTGACATTTTTGGACATTGTTACAGCCCATCTTCAGTTATCAGCAAGATCAAGTCAACGTTAGCAAGGTAAGCACTGTAATATGATTGGAATAATTAAGATTATCCATGCATTTGTGTTCCGGGGTAACGTTAATGCTATGCATGTTAAGTCATGTTAACACTGAAGACTTTTATTTTCTTTTTGTCTCCACCAATATTGCCTGTGACTATTGATTTTTGCTAAAGTGCTTTGGTAAAACGCGGACCCCGTTTCCCTGCATGACTGAACATATTACAGGCTAATATGCCATAGTATGCTGAGAGTTAGCTAACGTTATGCTGTTAGTTTCGTGCTAGATGTGTGCTAGTTTTGAGGTGAAGTTGTAGCTTTTTCATTTGTGTGGAATCTACACACACTTTCGTTGATGAAATTGTGTTTGATTAGCAAGTCTTGCAAAGCCTAATGTGCGTATAGTATGGTGGATATATGGCAGTTTGATTTTTAAGATGTAACATTATTGCTGTTTCACTTGCAGAGAATCCATTCACTTGTATTTTCATGTGTGTTGGAATAGTTTGAAAGCAGTTGTTTTTTTGTTGTTTTTTTTGTTTTTGGATATGCTGCACTGCATTCTCACCATAATGGGACATTGTGAGTCTGTGATTAGCGAGTCTGGCAAAAGTGCTTTTGAAAAAATGTGGTCTCCATTTGCAGGCACGACTGAGCTTATTGCAGGCTATATGCCATAGTATGCTAGATGTGTGCTAATTTGAGGTGAAGTTGTGGCTTTTTCATATGTGTGGAATCTACATACACTTTTGTTGATGAAATTGTGTTTGATTAGCAAGTCTTGCAAGGTTGCTTTTGGAAAAAACTGTGGTCTCCATTTGCAGGCATGACTGAACTTATTACAGGCTAATGTGCCATACAGTATGGTGGATATATGGCGGTTTGATTTTTAAGATGTAACATTATTGCTGTTTCACTTGCAGAGAATCCGTTCACTTGTATTTTCATGTGTGTTGGAATAGGTTGAAAGCAGGAGGTGTTTTTTTTTTCTTTTTTTGGATATGCTGCATTCTCACCATAATGGGACATTGTGAGTCTGGCAAAAGTGCTTTTGAAAAAATGTGGTCTCCATTTCCAGGCATGACTGAAATGGGACATTGTGAGTTGCACAGGATATGGCAATAGCAACATGAAAATGCAAGTGAATACCTGTGTGGCGGATTAAATTAGCACTTTTAACTGCCCAGTGAGAGCATGCAAAACTGTTCATTTTAAAATCTTCATTTAACCTTAGTTGGCAAAGGTCCAGTAAACACAGACATGTGAGTTGTGGCCCATTCAAAGATACCAACTCTAAATGTTCTTTTACATTTTTACAGCATAGAGTACCATACAGGAAACTGTCAGTGTGTCAGATACTGAGGACATTGTTGGGGACATGTCTTATTTCAGTGAATTGTGTCTCTGAAATGTGTGTAGTTTTACATAAATTTAGAGGGATGGTATTTTATTCCAGCATCTGCTATTCAGAATACTGATGAGGAGATTCAGAATATATATGAGTGAGGACAGACATGTACTTTGAATAGATTAAATTTGCTTCTGAAAGAGTTATCAGTGCGTCATTTGAAGAATTGTAAAAATGTATGTTTCACTCTTGCAGAAAGACATTTTGAGGCCTATTTATCAGCTTGGTCCTCCTGCCTCACAAAGTAAAGGCAGCTTGCCGTGTTCTTCTCAACATGTTGAAGGTGCAGTCTCACAGTTTGGCTTCACTGAGATACTTAATACAAATTTTTTTGTAGATGTGCAATATTTCATAACAGGGGAAGGATATCATACAAGAAGGGCTGATTCGTTGTCACTAGGTATGATGATTTAATGAAGTCGTCCTCATTGCGATGAAAGGTGATTGACATAAGACAAGATAGGACTTTATTGATCCCACACCAGGTAATTTTATTATGGACTCTTAATGCACTCTGTGTCTGCAAGGCCATTTCTATGTGGTGATTTTTTTCTCAACTATCCTCTAAATCAGTGATTCTCAACTGGTGGGTCACAGGCGGACATCAGGGTGGAACTCCGCCGCGCACGATACAGAGAGCAGAGGAGAACTGTAAACGCATGACCTCCTGTAAATAAGATAAATAAGATAAGGCTATTGAGTTTGTGTTGTATTGTGTTTAATAAAGGGACAAGGTCTGTTCTATCAGAAATGTATTCTCAAATGACTTATGTTGTGATCTGGCGCTATATAGAAAATAAAATCAAATAAAATCAACTTGACCTTCAAGGGGGGTGGCCCTCCTAATATAATGGTAGGGAACCACTGCTCTATGTATGGACCACATGTACTCAGTGAAAAAGCGCTCTCTGCCCGCTGGTGGGTGCATGTGCGCACACATGTCTGTGTGTGTGTGTGTGTGCAGGTGTCTTTGTGTACATGTGTGCGCGTGTGTGTGTGCGCGCGCACCGATCCAGAGAGCAGAGGAGAATTGTAAACATGCGACCATGTAGAGACAGAAATGACATGCCCTCCTGTAAACAAGATAAATAAGATAAGGTTATATAGTTTGTTTAATAAAAGACAAGATATAGACCTGTTCTAGACGAAAGGTATTCTCAAATGGCTTATGTTGTGAGCTGGCACTATATAGAAAATAAAATTAAATAAAATTCACTTGACCTTCAAACTGCAACCTGAATGTTCAGCCTTTTCACAGAATTCTGTCTTGGCTGATTTTTTAAAATGCAAATCATTCTATTAATTGTTATTGTTATATTTCAACAGTAAAATTAAGTCTATAGATGGGCTATGGGCCAAAGTCAGAGGTACAAAACTACTGAATAAACACTAGGTAACTACAGTTACCTCGTGTCTGTTGTTGTGACAAAACATTAAAAAAAAAAAAATACATATACACACACACACACACACACACACACACACACACACACATACACACATATAGGCATATATATAGTATTTGAATTCCCTGTGGTCTCTGGGGAAAACATTATACCAATCTCCCTTTAAGACATATGATGTATTAACAATTCCTTATGTGTCCGTAAAAACACATTACTCCAGAAGCACAAGATAAAAGGCATTATATGTCAGCAGTCTTCTTGTCAATTTGGCATCAAAACAATCCACAAAGATAAACTGTATTTCCATACAAACAGATTTTTTTCAACTTGTCAAAATATTACCATTATCAAAATATGAATTTCAGACAGCTTCTGTGTCTGGGGATCGGACCGTCAGGGAGGACACCATGGGGTGGACCCAGGACACGCTGAAGGGATTATGTCTCTCGGCTGGCCTGGGAACGCCTTGGGATCCCTCACAGGAGCTGGTGGAAGTGGCTGCGGAGAGGGCTGTCTGTCCACTTATCCAGACCTGGATAAGTGGAAGACGACGAGACGGGAGATGAGACAATATGAATTTTAATCACAGAAATTATACTGGCATTATCATGAATATATGATATGATATGGCACATCCCTGAAGTGATTTATTAATTTACTGAGGAACATCCATGCACTGTCCAGTGCTCCCTTATTCTCATTTTAAGTTCTCATTTTTTCTTTCTCTTTTATTTTTATCGACTCTTTGGTAAACCGTTTCCATCTCAGACACACTCAAATGTGAGTGTCAATGAAGTATGGCTTGGTTTTGTTTCGCTTAAATTGGAAATGTTCCCTGCATAAAGCAAATGTTTATTTTGTGCCTCTGACACTGAGGTCATGTGATGTTGACACTGAAATCAAATGAACATGACTATTTTGGGTGAAGCTCTAATGAAGTGCCATTAGTTCTGAGTATCAAACTTCCAGTTCAGAGACACCCAACTGTTGATACTCTTGAAGGGTATCAGTGTGGCCCACATAGAATGACCAGCCAGTAAATTTTAACAAGTGTAGTTACAATATGAGACCACCAGAGAGAGCATCAACACCCTCTTTGACTGTTATTGAAAACACTAAGTACCTTCGAGAAGCGCACATTGCCTTAGACCGTTGCTGAGAAAAGTCAGAGAGAGCGATCTGGAGAGATCTCGTAGTGGAGTACATTGTTTATGGTTTTACCATTTCAAAGAAGGAGCCAAAGATTGTGAGCATGTCAACTGCCATATATTTGTGTTTGTGTTTCATTACTTGCACCGTTGTACCCTGAAAAGCGCTGTATAAGATCTAGCTATAAGATATTATTTTGATTATTATTTTTGATAATAATGATAGTATTTATTTCTGTATTGCTTTTTTTCATTAGTCTCCTCATATTGTGGAATGACATGGAGCGAAACACAGCGATCCAGGATCCCTTTCATCTGAGAAGGGTGTGATCTTATGCTCAGCTTACTTGATCATACCTGTGGCTGCATCGGACAGAACAGATGAGCTTCATGAGATCTCTACAATACACACATTCTACGGTAGTAACACACACACACACACACACACACACACACACAAGAATACATAAACAAAACAAACCTTTTTTCAAATGAAATTTCCATCTCAGACACACTCAAATGGGGATGTTCATGAGGGAAAATGTGGCCTCATTTGACTTACATTGCAGTTACTGCACATACACAGCAAATACCCAGAAGGAAATATAAACTCACCAGAGGAAGCACTAATATCACTAGTCACTGTTTAAAGTGTGGCTGTTTTTATGTGCCAAACTGTCTCGGAACTAAATCTGGAGCTAAAAAACACTCAAATGCGAATGTTTATGAAGAACAGTATTGTTTAATTTGACTTATTTTTCAGTTACTGTAAAAAATGCGACAAGTGTTCAGTTTGTGCTTCTGTCGCTCATGTAGTGTGATTTTGACTGTAAAACTAAATGAATGTTATCATCCAAGATTCATGTGTTTTTATGTGTCACACTGTCTCAGAATGACAATTTCACTTTAGACACATTCAACTGTGAATATTTATGACGGACAACATGTTTCATGTTCATTTTGTGCTCCTGTCGCTCATATGTAATGATTTTGACTGTAAAATGAAATGAGCGTCACCATTTAAGATTCATTTGTTTTTATGTGTCACACTGTCTCAGAATGTCAATTTCACTTTAGAAGCATTCAACTGTGAATGTTTATGAAGGACAACATGTTTTAATTTGACTTCCTTCACTGTTTCTGTGAAAAATACAAGTGTTGATGTTGTGCTTCTGTTGCTCATGTAATGTGATTTTGACTGAGATATCAAATGAGTGTCACCATTTAAGATTCATTTGTTTTTATGTGTCACACTGTCTCAGAATGACAATTTTACTTGAGAAACATTCAACTGTGAATGTTCATGAATGACAACATGTTTTAATTTGACTTCCTTCACAGTTTCTGTGAAACATACAAGTGTTGATGTTGTGCTTCTGTCGCTCATGTAGTGTGATTTTGACTGTAAAACTAAATGAATGTTATCATCCAAGATTCATGTGTTTTTATGTGTCACACTGTCTCAGAATGACAATTTCACTTTAGACACATTCAACTGTGAATATTTATGACGGACAACATGTTTCATGTTCATTTTGTGCTCCTGTCGCTCATATGTAATGATTTTGACTGTAAAATGAAATGAGCGTCACCATTTAAGATTCATTTGTTTTTATGTGTCACACTGTCTCAGAATGTCAATTCCACTTTAGACACATTCAACTGTGAATATTTATGACGGACAACATGTTTCATGTTCATTTTGTGCTCCTGTCGCTCATATGTAATGATTTTGACTGTAAAATGAAATGAGCGTCACCATTTAAGATTCATTTGTTTTTATGTGTCACACTGTCTCAGAATGTCAATTTCACTTTAGAA
Organism: Chaetodon auriga; assembly: GCF_051107435.1. Classification (NCBI taxonomy): domain Eukaryota; kingdom Metazoa; phylum Chordata; class Actinopteri; order Chaetodontiformes; family Chaetodontidae; genus Chaetodon; species Chaetodon auriga. The sequence goes on along the minus strand of NW_027481994.1, from coordinate 496,030 downwards.
GCATTTAAATGTGAATGTTTATGAAGGACAACATGTTTTAATTTGACTTCCTTCACAGTTTCTGTGAAAAATACAAGTGTTGATGTTGTGCTTCTGTCGCTCATGTCGTGTGATTTTGACTGTAAATCTAAATGAATGTTATCATCCAAGATTCATGTGTTTTTATGTGTCACACTGTCTCAGGATGTCAATTTCACTTTAGAAGCATTCAAATGTGAATGTTTATGAAGGACAACATGTTTTAATTTGACTTCCTTCACAGTTTCTGTGAAAAATACAAGTGTTGATGTTGTGCTTCTGTTGCTCATGTAATGTGATTTTGACTGAGATATCAAATGAGTGTCACCATTTAAGATTCATTTGTTTTTCTGTGTCACACTGTCTCAGAATGTCAATTTCACTTTAGAAGCATTCAACTGTGAATGTTTATGAAGGACAACATGTTTTAATCTGACTTCCTTCACAGTTTCTGTGAAAAATACAAGTGTTGATGTTGTGCTTCTGTTGCTCATGTAATGTGATTTTTACTGAGATATCAAATAAGTGTCACCATTTAAGATTCATTTGTTTTTATGTGTCACACTGTCTCAGAATGTCAATTCCACTTGAGAAACATTCAACTGTGAATGTTTATGAATGACAACATGTTTTAATTTCACTTCCTTCACAGTTTCTGTGAAAAATACAAGTGTTGATGTTGTGCTTCTGTTGCTCATGTAGTGTTATTTTGACTGTAAAACTAAATGAATGTTGTCATCCAATTTGTCAAACTGTCTGAGAATGACAATTCCCCTTTAGAAACATCAAGTCTTGCATGTTTTTGAAGGACAGCATGGTTTATTTTGAATTTGTGTTGATTTACTGTGAAAAGTGCAACAAGTGTTGATTTTGTGCTTCTCTCACTCAAATGGGGTCTTTTATGCTTTACTCGCTCAAACGGCGTCTTTTATGCTTTTCTCGCTCAAACAGCGTCTTTTCTGTTTTTCCTCACTCAAACAGCGTCTTTTCTGCTTTTCTCGCTCAAATAGCGTTATTCTGACTGGGAAATGACATAAATGTGATTATTTTATATTCTTTTGTTTTTATTTGTCAAACTGTCTGAGAATGACAATTCCCCTTTAGAAACATCAAGTCTTGCATGTTTTTGAAGGACATCGTGGTTTATTTTGAATTTGTGTTGATTTACTGTGAACAGTGCAACAAGTGTTGATTTTGTGCTTCTCTCACTCAAATGGCGTCTTTTATGCTTTTCTCGCTCAAATGCGTTATTCTGACTGGGAAATGACATGAATGTGATTATTTTAGATTCATTTGTATTTATGTGTCAAACTGCCATAGAATGACATTTCCACTTTTTACGTTATCTTGTATGGCAATACAAGTCAACATGAACACATACAAATTTAACAGTAATTTAAAAGATGTCGAATTAAACGATTTTGTCCATCAGAAACATTCACATTGGAGCGTTTCAAGTGTCATTCTCATTCTAGGACACGATAACGCAATAAAAAGGGGAATCTCAAATAGTGACAATCATCTGATTTTATTTTCAAAATCGTATTGTATGAATGAGACAAGTACAACATCAACACTTGCATTATTCACAATAACTGTGAAGGAAGTCCGATTAATATATAACACATTTGAGCGAAAAAAGCAAGATAAGACGCTATTTGAGCGAGAAAAGCACAAAATGAACATATACTGCACTTTTCACACTAACTCCACACGAATTCAAAAGAAACCATGCTGGCCTTCAAAAACATGCAAGAATTGATGTTTCTAAAGTGGAAATGTCATTCTATGACAGTTTGACAAATAAATACAAATGAATCTAACATACTCATATTCCGTCATTTTCAGCTCAAAATAACGCTATTTGAGCGAGAAAAGCACAAAATGAACATATACTGCACTTTTCACACTAACTCCACACGAATTCAAAAGAAACCATGCTGGCCTTCAAAAACATGCAAGAATTGATGTTTCTAAAGTGGAAATGTCATTCTATGACAGTTTGACAAATAAATACAAATGAATCTAACATACTCATATTCCGTCATTTTCAGGTCAAAATAACGCTATTTGAGCGAGAAAAGCACAAAATGAACATATGCTGCACTTTTCACACTAACTCAACACGAATTCAAAAGAAACCATGCTGGCCTTCAAAAACATGCAAGAATTGATGTTTCTAAAGTGGAAATGTCATTCTATGACAGTTTGACAAATAAATACAAATGAATCTAACATACTCATATTCCGTCATTTTCAGCTCAAAATAACGCTATTTGAGCGAGAAAAGCACAAAATGAACATATACTGCACTTTTCACACTAACTCCACACGAATTCAAAAGAAACCATGCTGGCCTTCAAAAACATGCAAGAATTGATGTTTCTAAAGTGGAAATGTCATTCTATGACAGTTTGACAAATAAATACAAATGAATCTAACATACTCATATTCCGTCATTTTCAGGTCAAAATAACGCTATTTGAGCGAGAAAAGCACAAAATGAACATATGCTGCACTTTTCACACTAACTCAACACGAATTCAAAAGAAACCATGCTGGCCTTCAAAAACATGCAAGAATTGATGTTTCTAAAGTGGAAATGTCATTCTATGACAGTTTGACAAATAAATACAAATGAATCTAACATACTCATATTCCGTCATTTTCAGGTCAAAATAACGCTATTTGAGCGAGAAAAGCACAAAATGAACATATGCTGCACTTTTCACACTAACTCAACACGAATTCAAAAGAAACCATGCTGGCCTTCAAAAACATGCAAGAATTGATGTTTCTAAAGTGGAAATGTCATTCTATGACAGTTTGACAAATAAATACAAATGAATCTAACATACTCATATTCCGTCATTTTCAGCTCAAAATAACGCTATTTGAGCGAGAAAAGCACAAAATGAACATATACTGCACTTTTCACACTAACTCCACACGAATTCAAAAGAAACCATGCTGGCCTTCAAAAACATGCAAGAATTGATGTTTCTAAAGTGGAAATGTCATTCTATGACAGTTTGACAAATAAATACAAATGAATCTAACATACTCATATTCCGTCATTTTCAGGTCAAAATAACGCTATTTGAGCGAGAAAAGCACAAAATGAACATATGCTGCACTTTTCACACTAACTCAACACGAATTCAAAAGAAACCATGCTGGCCTTCAAAAACATGCAAGAATTGATGTTTCTAAAGTGGAAATGTCATTCTATGACAGTTTGACAAATAAATACAAATGAATCTAACATACTCATATTCCGTCATTTTCAGCTCAAAATAACGCTATTTGAGCGAGAAAAGCACAAAATGAACATATACTGCACTTTTCACACTAACTCCACACGAATTCAAAAGAAACCATGCTGGCCTTCAAAAACATGCAAGAATTGATGTTTCTAAAGTGGAAATGTCATTCTATGACAGTTTGACAAATAAATACAAATGAATCTAACATACTCATATTCCGTCATTTTCAGGTCAAAATAACGCTATTTGAGCGAGAAAAGCACAAAATGAACATATGCTGCACTTTTCACACTAACTCAACACGAATTCAAAAGAAACCATGCTGGCCTTCAAAAACATGCAAGAATTGATGTTTCTAAAGTGGAAATGTCATTCTATGACAGTTTGACAAATAAATACAAATGAATCTAACATACTCATATTCCGTCATTTTCAGGTCAAAATAACGCTATTTGAGCGAGAAAAGCACAAAATGAACATATGCTGCACTTTTCACACTAACTCAACACGAATTCAAAAGAAACCATGCTGGCCTTCAAAAACATGCAAGAATTGATGTTTCTAAAGTGAAAATGTCATTCTATGACAGTTTGACAAATAAATACAAATGAATCTAACATACTCATATTCCGTCATTTTCAGCTCAAAATAACGCTATTTGAGCGAGAAAAGCACAAAATGAACATATACTGCACTTTTCACACTAACTCCACACGAATTCAAAAGAAACCATGCTGGCCTTCAAAAACATGCAAGAATTGATGTTTCTAAAGTGGAAATGTCATTCTATGACAGTTTGACAAATAAATACAAATGAATCTAACATACTCATATTCCGTCATTTTCAGGTCAAAATAACGCTATTTGAGCGAGAAAAGCACAAAATGAACATATGCTGCACTTTTCACACTAACTCAACACGAATTCAAAAGAAACCATGCTGGCCTTCAAAAACATGCAAGAATTGATGTTTCTAAAGTGGAAATGTCATTCTATGACAGTTTGACAAATAAATACAAATGAATCTAACATACTCATATTCCGTCATTTTCAGCTCAAAATAACGCTATTTGAGCGAGAAAAGCACAAAATGAACATATACTGCACTTTTCACACTAACTCAACACGAATTCAAAAGAAACCATGCTGGCCTTCAAAAACATGCAAGAATTGATGTTTCTAAAGTGGAAATGTCATTCTATGACAGTTTGACAAATAAATACAAATGAATCTAACATACTCATATTCCGTCATTTTCAGCTCAAAATAACGCTATTTGAGCGAGAAAAGCACAAAATGAACATATACTGCACTTTTCACACTAACTCCACACGAATTCAAAAGAAACCATGCTGGCCTTCAAAAACATGCAAGAATTGATGTTTCTAAAGTGGAAATGTCACTCTATGACAGTTTGACAAATAAATACAAATGAATCTAACATACTCATATTCCGTCATTTTCAGCTCAAAATAACGCTATTTGAGCGAGAAAAGCACAAAATGAACATATACTGCACTTTTCACACTAACTCAACACGAATTCAAAAGAAACCATCCTGGCCTTCAAAAACATGCAAGAATTGATGTTTCTAAAGTGGAAATGTCACTCTATGACAGTTTGACAAATAAATACAAATGAATCTAACATACTCATATTCCGTCATTTTCAGCTCAAAATAACGCTATTTGAGCGAGAAAAGCACAAAATGAACATATACTGCACTTTTCACACTAACTCAACACGAATTCAAAAGAAACCATCCTGGCCTTCAAAAACATGCAAGAATTGATGTTTCTAAAGTGGAAATGTCACTCTATGACAGTTTGACAAATAAATACAAATGAATCTAACATACTCATATTCCGTCATTTTCAGGTCAAAATAACGCTATTTGAGCGAGAAAAGCACAAAATGAACATATACTGCACTTTTCACACTAACTCAACACGAATTCAAAAGAAACCATCCTGGCCTTCAAAAACATGCAAGAATTGATGTTTCTAAAGTGGAAATGTCACTCTATGACAGTTTGACAAATAAATACAAATGAATCTAACATACTCATATTCCGTCATTTTCAGCTCAAAATAACGCTATTTGAGCGAGAAAAGCACAAAATGAACATATACTGCACTTTTCACACTAACTCAACACGAATTCAAAAGAAACCATCCTGGCCTTCAAAAACATGCAAGAATTGATGTTTCTAAAGTGGAAATGTCACTCTATGACAGTTTGACAAATAAATACAAATGAATCTAACATACTCATATTCCGTCATTTTCAGGTCAAAATAACGCTATTTGAGCGAGAAAAGCACAAAATGAACATATACTGCACTTTTCACACTAACTCAACACGAATTCAAAAGAAACCATCCTGGCCTTCAAAAACATGCAAGAATTGATGTTTCTAAAGTGGAAATGTCACTCTATGACAGTTTGACAAATAAATACAAATGAATCTAACATACTCATATTCCGTCATTTTCAGCTCAAAATAACGCTATTTGAGCGAGAAAAGCACAAAATGAACATATACTGCACTTTTCACACTAACTCAACACGAATTCAAAAGAAACCATCCTGGCCTTCAAAAACATGCAAGAATTGATGTTTCTAAAGTGGAAATGTCACTCTATGACAGTTTGACAAATAAATACAAATGAATCTAACATACTCATATTCCGTCATTTTCAGCTCAAAATAACGCTATTTGAGCGAGAAAAGCACAAAATGAACATATGCTGCACTTTTCACACTAACTCAACACGAATTCAAAAGAAACCATGCTGGCCTTCAAAAACATGCAAGAATTGATGTTTCTAAAGTGGAAATGTCATTCTATGACAGTTTGACAAATAAATACAAATGAATCTAACATACTCATATTCCGTCATTTTCAGCTCAAAATAACGCTATTTGAGCGAGAAAAGCACAAAATGAACATATACTGCACTTTTCACACTAACTCCACACGAATTCAAAAGAAACCATGCTGGCCTTCAAAAACATGCAAGAATTGATGTTTCTAAAGTGGAAATGTCACTCTATGACAGTTTGACAAATAAATACAAATGAATCTAACATACTCATATTCCGTCATTTTCAGCTCAAAATAACGCTATTTGAGCGAGAAAAGCACAAAATGAACATATACTGCACTTTTCACACTAACTCAACACGAATTCAAAAGAAACCATCCTGGCCTTCAAAAACATGCAAGAATTGATGTTTCTAAAGTGGAAATGTCACTCTATGACAGTTTGACAAATAAATACAAATGAATCTAACATACTCATATTCCGTCATTTTCAGCTCAAAATAACGCTATTTGAGCGAGAAAAGCACAAAATGAACATATACTGCACTTTTCACACTAACTCAACACGAATTCAAAAGAAACCATCCTGGCCTTCAAAAACATGCAAGAATTGATGTTTCTAAAGTGGAAATGTCACTCTATGACAGTTTGACAAATAAATACAAATGAATCTAACATACTCATATTCCGTCATTTTCAGGTCAAAATAACGCTATTTGAGCGAGAAAAGCACAAAATGAACATATACTGCACTTTTCACACTAACTCAACACGAATTCAAAAGAAACCATCCTGGCCTTCAAAAACATGCAAGAATTGATGTTTCTAAAGTGGAAATGTCACTCTATGACAGTTTGACAAATAAATACAAATGAATCTAACATACTCATATTCCGTCATTTTCAGCTCAAAATAACGCTATTTGAGCGAGAAAAGCACAAAATGAACATATACTGCACTTTTCACACTAACTCAACACGAATTCAAAAGAAACCATCCTGGCCTTCAAAAACATGCAAGAATTGATGTTTCTAAAGTGGAAATGTCACTCTATGACAGTTTGACAAATAAATACAAATGAATCTAACATACTCATATTCCGTCATTTTCAGCTCAAAATAACGCTATTTGAGCGAGAAAAGCACAAAATGAACATATACTGCACTTTTCACACTAACTCAACACGAATTCAAAAGAAACCATCCTGGCCTTCAAAAACATGCAAGAATTGATGTTTCTAAAGTGGAAATGTCACTCTATGACAGTTTGACAAATAAATACAAATGAATCTAACATACTCATATTCCGTCATTTTCAGGTCAAAATAACGCTATTTGAGCGAGAAAAGCACAAAATGAACATATACTGCACTTTTCACACTAACTCAACACGAATTCAAAAGAAACCATCCTGGCCTTCAAAAACATGCAAGAATTGATGTTTCTAAAGTGGAAATGTCACTCTATGACAGTTTGACAAATAAATACAAATGAATCTAACATACTCATATTCCGTCATTTTCAGCTCAAAATAACGCTATTTGAGCGAGAAAAGCACAAAATGAACATATACTGCACTTTTCACACTAACTCAACACGAATTCAAAAGAAACCATCCTGGCCTTCAAAAACATGCAAGAATTGATGTTTCTAAAGTGGAAATGTCACTCTATGACAGTTTGACAAATAAATACAAATGAATCTAACATACTCATATTCCGTCATTTTCAGCTCAAAATAACGCTATTTGAGCGAGAAAAGCACAAAATGAACATATGCTGCACTTTTCACACTAACTCAACACGAATTCAAAAGAAACCATGCTGGCCTTCAAAAACATGCAAGAATTGATGTTTCTAAAGTGGAAATGTCATTCTATGACAGTTTGACAAATAAATACAAATGAATCTAACATACTCATATTCCGTCATTTTCAGCTCAAAATAACGCTATTTGAGCGAGAAAAGCACAAAATGAACATATACTGCACTTTTCACACTAACTCCACACGAATTCAAAAGAAACCATGCTGGCCTTCAAAAACATGCAAGAATTGATGTTTCTAAAGTGGAAATGTCACTCTATGACAGTTTGACAAATAAATACAAATGAATCTAACATACTCATATTCCGTCATTTTCAGCTCAAAATAACGCTATTTGAGCGAGAAAAGCACAAAATGAACATATACTGCACTTTTCACACTAACTCAACACGAATTCAAAAGAAACCATCCTGGCCTTCAAAAACATGCAAGAATTGATGTTTCTAAAGTGGAAATGTCACTCTATGACAGTTTGACAAATAAATACAAATGAATCTAACATACTCATATTCCGTCATTTTCAGCTCAAAATAACGCTATTTGAGCGAGAAAAGCACAAAATGAACATATACTGCACTTTTCACACTAACTCAACACGAATTCAAAAGAAACCATCCTGGCCTTCAAAAACATGCAAGAATTGATGTTTCTAAAGTGGAAATGTCACTCTATGACAGTTTGACAAATAAATACAAATGAATCTAACATACTCATATTCCGTCATTTTCAGGTCAAAATAACGCTATTTGAGCGAGAAAAGCACAAAATGAACATATACTGCACTTTTCACACTAACTCAACACGAATTCAAAAGAAACCATCCTGGCCTTCAAAAACATGCAAGAATTGATGTTTCTAAAGTGGAAATGTCACTCTATGACAGTTTGACAAATAAATACAAATGAATCTAACATACTCATATTCCGTCATTTTCAGCTCAAAATAACGCTATTTGAGCGAGAAAAGCACAAAATGAACATATACTGCACTTTTCACACTAACTCAACACGAATTCAAAAGAAACCATCCTGGCCTTCAAAAACATGCAAGAATTGATGTTTCTAAAGTGGAAATGTCACTCTATGACAGTTTGACAAATAAATACAAATGAATCTAACATACTCATATTCCGTCATTTTCAGCTCAAAATAACGCTATTTGAGCGAGAAAAGCACAAAATGAACATATACTGCACTTTTCACACTAACTCAACACGAATTCAAAAGAAACCATCCTGGCCTTCAAAAACATGCAAGAATTGATGTTTCTAAAGTGGAAATGTCACTCTATGACAGTTTGACAAATAAATACAAATGAATCTAACATACTCATATTCCGTCATTTTCAGCTCAAAATAACGCTATTTGAGCGAGAAAAGCACAAAATGAACATATACTGCACTTTTCACACTAACTCAACACGAATTCAAAAGAAACCATCCTGGCCTTCAAAAACATGCAAGAATTGATGTTTCTAAAGTGGAAATGTCACTCTATGACAGTTTGACAAATAAATACAAATGAATCTAACATACTCATATTCCGTCATTTTCAGCTCAAAATAACGCTATTTGAGCGAGAAAAGCACAAAATGAACATATGCTGCACTTTTCACACTAACTCAACACGAATTCAAAAGAAACCATGCTGGCCTTCAAAAACATGCAAGAATTGATGTTTCTAAAGTGGAAATGTCATTCTATGACAGTTTGACAAATAAATACAAATGAATCTAACATACTCATATTCCGTCATTTTCAGCTCAAAATAACGCTATTTGAGCGAGAAAAGCACAAAATGAACATATGCTGCACTTTTCACACTAACTCCACACGAATTCAAAAGAAACCATGCTGGCCTTCAAAAACATGCAAGAATTGATGTTTCTAAAGTGGAAATGTCACTCTATGACAGTTTGACAAATAAATACAAATGAATCTAACATACTCATATTCCGTCATTTTCAGCTCAAAATAACGCTATTTGAGCGAGAAAAACACAAAATGAACATATACTGCACTTTTCACACTAACTCCACACGAATTCAAAAGAAACCATGCTGGCCTTCAAAAACATGCAAGAATTGATGTTTCTAAAGTGGAAATGTCATTCTATGACAGTTTGACAAATAAATACAAATGAATCTAACATACTCATATTCCGTCATTTTCAGCTCAAAATAACGCTATTTGAGCGAGAAAAGCACAAAATGAACATATACTGCACTTTTCACACTAACTCCACACGAATTCAAAAGAAACCATGCTGGCCTTCAAAAACATGCAAGAATTGATGTTTCTAAAGTGGAAATGTCATTCTATGACAGTTTGACAAATAAATACAAATGAATCTAACATACTCATATTCCGTCATTTTCAGCTCAAAATAACGCTATTTGAGCGAGAAAAGCACAAAATGAACATATACTGCACTTTTCACACTAACTCCACACGAATTCAAAAGAAACCATGCTGGCCTTCAAAAACATGCAAGAATTGATGTTTCTAAAGTGGAAATGTCATTCTATGACAGTTTGACAAATAAATACAAATGAATCTAACATACTCATATTCCGTCATTTTCAGCTCAAAATAACGCTATTTGAGCGAGAAAAGCACAAAATGAACATATACTGCACTTTTCACACTAACTCCACACGAATTCAAAAGAAACCATGCTGGCCTTCAAAAACATGCAAGAATTGATGTTTCTAAAGTGGAAATGTCATTCTATGACAGTTTGACAAATAAATACAAATGAATCTAACATACTCATATTCCGTCATTTTCAGCTCAAAATAACGCTATTTGAGCGAGAAAAGCACAAAATGAACATATACTGCACTTTTCACACTAACTCAACACGAATTCAAAAGAAACCATCCTGGCCTTCAAAAACATGCAAGAATTGATGTTTCTAAAGTGGAAATGTCACTCTATGACAGTTTGACAAATAAATACAAATGAATCTAACATACTCATATTCCGTCATTTTCAGCTCAAAATAACGCTATTTGAGCGAGAAAAGCACAAAATGAACATATGCTGCACTTTTCACACTAACTCAACACGAATTCAAAAGAAACCATGCTGGCCTTCAAAAACATGCAAGAATTGATGTTTCTAAAGTGGAAATGTCATTCTATGACAGTTTGACAAATAAATACAAATGAATCTAACATACTCATATTCCGTCATTTTCAGCTCAAAATAACGCTATTTGAGCGAGAAAAGCACAAAATGAACATATGCTGCACTTTTCACACTAACTCCACACGAATTCAAAAGAAACCATGCTGGCCTTCAAAAACATGCAAGAATTGATGTTTCTAAAGTGGAAATGTCACTCTATGACAGTTTGACAAATAAATACAAATGAATCTAACATACTCATATTCCGTCATTTTCAGCTCAAAATAACGCTATTTGAGCGAGAAAAACACAAAATGAACATATACTGCACTTTTCACACTAACTCCACACGAATTCAAAAGAAACCATGCTGGCCTTCAAAAACATGCAAGAATTGATGTTTCTAAAGTGGAAATGTCATTCTATGACAGTTTGACAAATAAATACAAATGAATCTAACATACTCATATTCCGTCATTTTCAGCTCAAAATAACGCTATTTGAGCGAGAAAAGCACAAAATGAACATATACTGCACTTTTCACACTAACTCCACACGAATTCAAAAGAAACCATGCTGGCCTTCAAAAACATGCAAGAATTGATGTTTCTAAAGTGGAAATGTCATTCTATGACAGTTTGACAAATAAATACAAATGAATCTAACATACTCATATTCCGTCATTTTCAGCTCAAAATAACGCTATTTGAGCGAGAAAAGCACAAAATGAACATATACTGCACTTTTCACACTAACTCCACACGAATTCAAAATAAACCATGCTGGCCTTCAAAAACATGCAAGAATTGATGTTTCTAAAGTGGAAATGTCATTCTATGACAGTTTGACAAATAAATACAAATGAATCTAACATACTCATATTCCGTCATTTTCAGCTCAAAATAACGCTATTTGAGCGAGAAAAGCACAAAATGAACATATGCTGCACTTTTCACACTAACTCAACACGAATTCAAAAGAAACCATGCTGGCCTTCAAAAACATGCAAGAATTGATGTTTCTAAAGTGGAAATGTCATTCTATGACAGTTTGACAAATAAATACAAATGAATCTAACATACTCATATTCCGTCATTTTCAGCTCAAAATAACGCTATTTGAGCGAGAAAAGCACAAAATGAACATATGCTGCACTTTTCACACTAACTCCACACGAATTCAAAAGAAACCATGCTGGCCTTCAAAAACATGCAAGAATTGATGTTTCTAAAGTGGAAATGTCACTCTATGACAGTTTGACAAATAAATACAAATGAATCTAACATACTCATATTCCGTCATTTTCAGCTCAAAATAACGCTATTTGAGCGAGAAAAACACAAAATGAACATATACTGCACTTTTCACACTAACTCCACACGAATTCAAAAGAAACCATGCTGGCCTTCAAAAACATGCAAGAATTGATGTTTCTAAAGTGGAAATGTCATTCTATGACAGTTTGACAAATAAATACAAATGAATCTAACATACTCATATTCCGTCATTTTCAGCTCAAAATAACGCTATTTGAGCGAGAAAAGCACAAAATGAACATATACTGCACTTTTCACACTAACTCCACACGAATTCAAAAGAAACCATGCTGGCCTTCAAAAACATGCAAGAATTGATGTTTCTAAAGTGGAAATGTCATTCTATGACAGTTTGACAAATAAATACAAATGAATCTAACATACTCATATTCCGTCATTTTCAGCTCAAAATAACGCTATTTGAGCGAGAAAAGCACAAAATGAACATATACTGCACTTTTCACACTAACTCCACACGAATTCAAAAGAAACCATGCTGGCCTTCAAAAACATGCAAGAATTGATGTTTCTAAAGTGGAAATGTCATTCTATGACAGTTTGACAAATAAATACAAATGAATCTAACATACTCATATTCCGTCATTTTCAGCTCAAAATAACGCTATTTGAGCGAGAAAAGCACAAAATGAACATATACTGCACTTTTCACACTAACTCCACACGAATTCAAAAGAAACCATGCTGGCCTTCAAAAACATGCAAGAATTGATGTTTCTAAAGTGGAAATGTCATTCTATGACAGTTTGACAAATAAATACAAATGAATCTAACATACTCATATTCCGTCATTTTCAGCTCAAAATAACGCTATTTGAGCGAGAAAAGCACAAAATGAACATATACTGCACTTTTCACACTAACTCCACACGAATTCAAAAGAAACCATGCTGGCCTTCAAAAACATGCAAGAATTGATGTTTCTAAAGTGGAAATGTCATTCTATGACAGTTTGACAAATAAATACAAATGAATCTAACATACTCATATTCCGTCATTTTCAGCTCAAAATAACGCTATTTGAGCGAGAAAAGCACAAAATGAACATATACTGCACTTTTCACACTAACTCCACACGAATTCAAAAGAAACCATGCTGGCCTTCAAAAACATGCAAGAATTGATGTTTCTAAAGTGGAAATGTCATTCTATGACAGTTTGACAAATAAATACAAATGAATCTAACATACTCATATTCCGTCATTTTCAGCTCAAAATAACGCTATTTGAGCGAGAAAAGCACAAAATGAACATATACTGCACTTTTCACACTAACTCCACACGAATTCAAAAGAAACCATGCTGGCCTTCAAAAACATGCAAGAATTGATGTTTCTAAAGTGGAAATGTCATTCTATGACAGTTTGACAAATAAATACAAATGAATCTAACATACTCATATTCCGTCATTTTCAGCTCAAAATAACGCTATTTGAGCGAGAAAAGCACAAAATGAACATATACTGCACTTTTCACACTAACTCCACACGAATTCAAAAGAAACCATGCTGGCCTTCAAAAACATGCAAGAATTGATGTTTCTAAAGTGGAAATGTCATTCTATGACAGTTTGACAAATAAATACAAATGAATCTAACATACTCATATTCCGTCATTTTCAGCTCAAAATAACGCTATTTGAGCGAGAAAAGCACAAAATGAACATATACTGCACTTTTCACACTAACTCCACACGAATTCAAAAGAAACCATGCTGGCCTTCAAAAACATGCAAGAATTGATGTTTCTAAAGTGGAAATGTCATTCTATGACAGTTTGACAAATAAATACAAATGAATCTAACATACTCATATTCCGTCATTTTCAGCTCAAAATAACGCTATTTGAGCGAGAAAAGCACAAAATGAACATATACTGCACTTTTCACACTAACTCCACACGAATTCAAAAGAAACCATGCTGGCCTTCAAAAACATGCAAGAATTGATGTTTCTAAAGTGGAAATGTCATTCTATGACAGTTTGACAAATAAATACAAATGAATCTAACATACTCATATTCCGTCATTTTCAGCTCAAAATAACGCTATTTGAGCGAGAAAAGCACAAAATGAACATATACTGCACTTTTCACACTAACTCCACACGAATTCAAAAGAAACCATGCTGGCCTTCAAAAACATGCAAGAATTGATGTTTCTAAAGTGGAAATGTCATTCTATGACAGTTTGACAAATAAATACAAATGAATCTAACATACTCATATTCCGTCATTTTCAGCTCAAAATAACGCTATTTGAGCGAGAAAAGCACAAAATGAACATATACTGCACTTTTCACACTAACTCCACACGAATTCAAAAGAAACCATGCTGGCCTTCAAAAACATGCAAGAATTGATGTTTCTAAAGTGGAAATGTCATTCTATGACAGTTTGACAAATAAATACAAATGAATCTAACATACTCATATTCCGTCATTTTCAGCTCAAAATAACGCTATTTGAGCGAGAAAAGCACAAAATGAACATATACTGCACTTTTCACACTAACTCCACACGAATTCAAAAGAAACCATGCTGGCCTTCAAAAACATGCAAGAATTGATGTTTCTAAAGTGGAAATGTCATTCTATGACAGTTTGACAAATAAATACAAATGAATCTAACATACTCATATTCCGTCATTTTCAGCTCAAAATAACGCTATTTGAGCGAGAAAAGCACAAAATGAACATATACTGCACTTTTCACACTAACTCCACACGAATTCAAAAGAAACCATGCTGGCCTTCAAAAACATGCAAGAATTGATGTTTCTAAAGTGGAAATGTCATTCTATGACAGTTTGACAAATAAATACAAATGAATCTAACATACTCATATTCCGTCATTTTCAGCTCAAAATAACGCTATTTGAGCGAGAAAAGCACAAAATGAACATATACTGCACTTTTCACACTAACTCCACACGAATTCAAAAGAAACCATGCTGGCCTTCAAAAACATGCAAGAATTGATGTTTCTAAAGTGGAAATGTCATTCTATGACAGTTTGACAAATAAATACAAATGAATCTAACATACTCATATTCCGTCATTTTCAGCTCAAAATAACGCTATTTGAGCGAGAAAAGCACAAAATGAACATATACTGCACTTTTCACACTAACTCCACACGAATTCAAAAGAAACCATGCTGGCCTTCAAAAACATGCAAGAATTGATGTTTCTAAAGTGGAAATGTCATTCTATGACAGTTTGACAAATAAATACAAATGAATCTAACATACTCATATTCCGTCATTTTCAGCTCAAAATAACGCTATTTGAGCGAGAAAAGCACAAAATGAACATATGCTGCACTTTTCACACTAACTCAACACGAATTCAAAAGAAACCATGCTGGCCTTCAAAAACATGCAAGAATTGATGTTTCTAAAGTGGAAATGTCATTCTATGACAGTTTGACAAATAAATACAAATGAATCTAACATACTCATATTCCGTCATTTTCAGCTCAAAATAACGCTATTTGAGCGAGAAAAGCACAAAATGAACATATGCTGCACTTTTCACACTAACTCCACACGAATTCAAAAGAAACCATGCTGGCCTTCAAAAACATGCAAGAATTGATGTTTCTAAAGTGGAAATGTCACTCTATGACAGTTTGACAAATAAATACAAATGAATCTAACATACTCATATTCCGTCATTTTCAGCTCAAAATAACGCTATTTGAGCGAGAAAAACACAAAATGAACATATACTGCACTTTTCACACTAACTCCACACGAATTCAAAAGAAACCATGCTGGCCTTCAAAAACATGCAAGAATTGATGTTTCTAAAGTGGAAATGTCATTCTATGACAGTTTGACAAATAAATACAAATGAATCTAACATACTCATATTCCGTCATTTTCAGCTCAAAATAACGCTATTTGAGCGAGAAAAGCACAAAATGAACATATACTGCACTTTTCACACTAACTCCACACGAATTCAAAAGAAACCATGCTGGCCTTCAAAAACATGCAAGAATTGATGTTTCTAAAGTGGAAATGTCATTCTATGACAGTTTGACAAATAAATACAAATGAATCTAACATACTCATATTCCGTCATTTTCAGCTCAAAATAACGCTATTTGAGCGAGAAAAGCACAAAATGAACATATACTGCACTTTTCACACTAACTCCACACGAATTCAAAAGAAACCATGCTGGCCTTCAAAAACATGCAAGAATTGATGTTTCTAAAGTGGAAATGTCATTCTATGACAGTTTGACAAATAAATACAAATGAATCTAACATACTCATATTCCGTCATTTTCAGCTCAAAATAACGCTATTTGAGCGAGAAAAGCACAAAATGAACATATACTGCACTTTTCACACTAACTCCACACGAATTCAAAAGAAACCATGCTGGCCTTCAAAAACATGCAAGAATTGATGTTTCTAAAGTGGAAATGTCATTCTATGACAGTTTGACAAATAAATAAAATGAATCTAACATACTCATATTCCGTCATTTTCAGCTCAAAATAACGCTATTTGAGCGAGAAAAGCACAAAATGAACATATACTGCACTTTTCACACTAACTCCACACGAATTCAAAAGAAACCATGCTGGCCTTCAAAAACATGCAAGACTTGATGTTTCTAAAGTGGAAATGTCATTCTCAGACAGTTTGACACAAATACAAAATAATCACATTCTGTCATTTTCCTATCAGAATAACGCTATTTAAGCGAGAACAGCACGAAAAGACCCTCATTGAGCAGATCAGCACATAATCAACACTTGCTGCACTGTTCACACTAACTCAACACGAATTCAACATAAACCATGCTGTCCGTCAAAAACATGCAAGACTTGATGTTTCTAAAGTGGAATTGTCATTCTATGACAGTTTGACAAATAAATACAAATGAATCTAAAATAATCATATTCTGTCATTTTCAAGTCAGAATAACGCTATTTGAGCGAGAAAAGCACAATAAGACACTATTTGAGCGAGAAAAGCACAAAATCAACACTTGCTGCATTTTTCACACTAACTCAACACGAATTCAAAATAAACCATGCTGTCCTTCAAAAACATGCAAGAATTGATGTTTCTAAAGTGGAAATGTCATTCTCAGACAGTTTGACACATTAATACAAACGAATCTAAAATAATCACATTCATGTCATTTTCTTTTCAGAGTAACGCTACTTGAGCGGAAACAGCACGAAAATACGCAATTTGAGCAGATAAGCACAAAATTAACACGCTGCACTTTTCACACCAACTCAACATGAATTCAAAATAAACCATGCTGTCCTTCAATAACATGCAAGAATTCATGTTTCTAAAGTGGAAATGTCGTTCTATGACAGTTTGACACATCAAAACAAATGAATCTAAAATAATCACATTCATGTCAATTTCCTGTCAGAATAACGCTATTTAAGCGAGAAAAGGACAAAATCAACACTGGGTGCACTTTTCATAGTAACTCAACACGAATTCAAAATAAACCATGCTGTCCTTCAAAAACATGCAAGAATTGATGTTTCTAAAGTGGAAATGTCATTCTATGACAGTTTGACAAATAAATACAAATGAATCTAAAATAATCATATTCTGTCATTTTCAAGTCAGAATAACCCTATTTGAGCGAGAAAAGCACAATAAGACACTATTTGAGCGAGAAAAGCACAAAATCAACACTTGCTGCACTTTTCACACTAACTCAACACGAATTCAAAATAAACCATGCTGACCGTCAAAAACATGCAAGACTTGATGTTTCTAAAGTGGAAATGTCATTCTATGACAGTTTGACAAATAAATACAAATGAATCTAAAATACTCATATTCCGTCATTTTCAAGTCAAAATAACGCTATTTGAGCGAGAAAAGCACAAAATGAACATATACTGCACTTTTTTACACTAACTCAACACGAATTCAAAAGAAACCATGCTGTCCTTCAAAAACATGCAAGAATTGATGTTTCTAAAGTGGAAATGTCATTCTATGACAGTTTGACAAATAAATACAAATGAATCTAAAATAATCATATTCTGTCATTTTCAAGTCAGAATAACGCTATTTGAGCGAGAAAAGCACAAAATGAACATATACTGCACTTTTCACACTAACTCCACACGAATTCAAAAGAAACCATGCTGGCCTTCAAAAACATGCAAGAATTGATGTTTCTAAAGTGGAAATGTCATTCTATGACAGTTTGACAAATAAATACAAATGAATCTAACATACTCATATTCCGTCATTTTCAGCTCAAAATAACGCTATTTGAGCGAGAAAAGCACAAAATGAACATATACTGCACTTTTCACACTAACTCCACACGAATTCAAAAGAAACCATGCTGGCCTTCAAAAACATGCAAGAATTGATGTTTCTAAAGTGGAAATGTCATTCTATGACAGTTTGACAAATAAATACAAATGAATCTAACATACTCATATTCCGTCATTTTCAGCTCAAAATAACGCTATTTGAGCGAGAAAAGCACAAAATGAACATATACTGCACTTTTCACACTAACTCCACACGAATTCAAAAGAAACCATGCTGGCCTTCAAAAACATGCAAGAATTGATGTTTCTAAAGTGGAAATGTCATTCTATGACAGTTTGACAAATAAATACAAATGAATCTAACATACTCATATTCCGTCATTTTCAGCTCAAAATAACGCTATTTGAGCGAGAAAAGCACAAAATGAACATATACTGCACTTTTCACACTAACTCCACACGAATTCAAAAGAAACCATGCTGGCCTTCAAAAACATGCAAGAATTGATGTTTCTAAAGTGGAAATGTCATTCTATGACAGTTTGACAAATAAATACAAATGAATCTAACATACTCATATTCCGTTATTTTCAGCTCAAAATAACTCTATTTGAGCGAGAAAAGCACAAAATGAACATATACTGCACTTTTCACACTAACTCCACACGAATTCAAAAGAAACCATGCTGGCCTTCAAAAACATGCAAGAATTGATGTTTCTAAAGTGGAAATGTCATTCTATGACAGTTTGACAAATAAATACAAATGAATCTAACATACTCATATTCCGTCATTTTCAGGTCAAAATAACGCTATTTGAGCGAGAAAAGCACAAAATGAACATATACTGCACTTTTCACACTAACTCCACACGAATTCAAAAGAAACCATGCTGTCCTTCAAAAACATGCAAGACTTGATGTTTCTAAAGTGGAAATGTCATTCTCAGACAGTTTGACACAAATACAAAATAATCACATTCTGTCATTTTCCTATCAGAATAACGCTATTTAAGCGAGAACAGCACGAAAAGACCCTCATTGAGCAGATCAGCACATAATCAACACTTGCTGCACTGTTCACACTAACTCAACACGAATTCAACATAAACCATGCTGTCCGTCAAAAACATGCAAGACTTGATGTTTCTAAAGTGGAATTGTCATTCTATGACAGTTTGACAAATAAATACAAATGAATCTAAAATAATCATATTCTGTCATTTTCAAGTCAGAATAACGCTATTTGAGCGAGAAAAGCACAAAATGAACATATACTGCACTTTTCACACTAACTCCACACGAATTCAAAAGAAACCATGCTGGCCTTCAAAAACATGCAAGAATTGATGTTTCTAAAGTGGAAATGTCATTCTATGACAGTTTGACAAATAAATACAAATGAATCTAACATACTCATATTCCGTCATTTTCAGCTCAAAATAACGCTATTTGAGCGAGAAAAGCACAAAATGAACATATACTGCACTTTTCACACTAACTCCACACGAATTCAAAAGAAACCATGCTGGCCTTCAAAAACATGCAAGAATTGATGTTTCTAAAGTGGAAATGTCATTCTATGACAGTTTGACAAATAAATACAAATGAATCTAACATACTCATATTCCGTCATTTTCAGCTCAAAATAACGCTATTTGAGCGAGAAAAGCACAAAATGAACATATACTGCACTTTTCACACTAACTCCACACGAATTCAAAAGAAACCATGCTGGCCTTCAAAAACATGCAAGAATTGATGTTTCTAAAGTGGAAATGTCATTCTATGACAGTTTGACAAATAAATACAAATGAATCTAACATACTCATATTCCGTCATTTTCAGCTCAAAATAACGCTATTTGAGCGAGAAAAGCACAAAATGAACATATACTGCACTTTTCACACTAACTCCACACGAATTCAAAAGAAACCATGCTGGCCTTCAAAAACATGCAAGAATTGATGTTTCTAAAGTGGAAATGTCATTCTATGACAGTTTGACAAATAAATACAAATGAATCTAACATACTCATATTCCGTCATTTTCAGCTCAAAATAACGCTATTTGAGCGAGAAAAGCACAAAATGAACATATACTGCACTTTTCACACTAACTCCACACGAATTCAAAAGAAACCATGCTGGCCTTCAAAAACATGCAAGAATTGATGTTTCTAAAGTGGAAATGTCATTCTATGACAGTTTGACAAATAAATACAAATGAATCTAACATACTCATATTCCGTTATTTTCAGCTCAAAATAACGCTATTTGAGCGAGAAAAGCACAAAATGAACATATACTGCACTTTTCACACTAACTCCACACGAATTCAAAAGAAACCATGCTGGCCTTCAAAAACATGCAAGAATTGATGTTTCTAAAGTGGAAATGTCATTCTATGACAGTTTGACAAATAAATACAAATGAATCTAACATACTCATATTCCGTCATTTTCAGGTCAAAATAACGCTATTTGAGCGAGAAAAGCACAAAATGAACATATACTGCACTTTTCACACTAACTCCACACGAATTCAAAAGAAACCATGCTGTCCTTCAAAAACATGCAAGACTTGATGTTTCTAAAGTGGAAATGTCATTCTCAGACAGTTTGACACAAATACAAAATAATCACATTCTGTCATTTTCCTATCAGAATAACGCTATTTAAGCGAGAACAGCACGAAAAGACCCTCATTGAGCAGATCAGCACATAATCAACACTTGCTGCACTGTTCACACTAACTCAACACGAATTCAACATAAACCATGCTGTCCGTCAAAAACATGCAAGACTTGATGTTTCTAAAGTGGAATTGTCATTCTATGACAGTTTGACAAATAAATACAAATGAATCTAAAATAATCATATTCTGTCATTTTCAAGTCAGAATAACGCTATTTGAGCGAGAAAAGCACAAAATGAACATATACTGCACTTTTCACACTAACTCCACACGAATTCAAAAGAAACCATGCTGGCCTTCAAAAACATGCAAGAATTGATGTTTCTAAAGTGGAAATGTCATTCTATGACAGTTTGACAAATAAATACAAATGAATCTAACATACTCATATTCCGTCATTTTCAGCTCAAAATAACGCTATTTGAGCGAGAAAAGCACAAAATGAACATATACTGCACTTTTCACACTAACTCCACACGAATTCAAAAGAAACCATGCTGGCCTTCAAAAACATGCAAGAATTGATGTTTCTAAAGTGGAAATGTCATTCTATGACAGTTTGACAAATAAATACAAATGAATCTAACATACTCATATTCCGTCATTTTCAGCTCAAAATAACGCTATTTGAGCGAGAAAAGCACAAAATGAACATATACTGCACTTTTCACACTAACTCCACACGAATTCAAAAGAAACCATGCTGGCCTTCAAAAACATGCAAGAATTGATGTTTCTAAAGTGGAAATGTCATTCTATGACAGTTTGACAAATAAATACAAATGAATCTAACATACTCATATTCCGTCATTTTCAGCTCAAAATAACGCTATTTGAGCGAGAAAAGCACAAAATGAACATATACTGCACTTTTCACACTAACTCCACACGAATTCAAAAGAAACCATGCTGGCCTTCAAAAACATGCAAGAATTGATGTTTCTAAAGTGGAAATGTCATTCTATGACAGTTTGACAAATAAATACAAATGAATCTAACATACTCATATTCCGTCATTTTCAGCTCAAAATAACGCTATTTGAGCGAGAAAAGCACAAAATGAACATATACTGCACTTTTCACACTAACTCCACACGAATTCAAAAGAAACCATGCTGGCCTTCAAAAACATGCAAGAATTGATGTTTCTAAAGTGGAAATGTCATTCTATGACAGTTTGACAAATAAATACAAATGAATCTAACATACTCATATTCCGTTATTTTCAGCTCAAAATAACGCTATTTGAGCGAGAAAAGCACAAAATGAACATATACTGCACTTTTCACACTAACTCCACACGAATTCAAAAGAAACCATGCTGGCCTTCAAAAACATGCAAGAATTGATGTTTCTAAAGTGGAAATGTCATTCTATGACAGTTTGACAAATAAATACAAATGAATCTAACATACTCATATTCCGTCATTTTCAGGTCAAAATAACGCTATTTGAGCGAGAAAAGCACAAAATGAACATATACTGCACTTTTCACACTAACTCCACACGAATTCAAAAGAAACCATGCTGTCCTTCAAAAACATGCAAGACTTGATGTTTCTAAAGTGGAAATGTCATTCTCAGACAGTTTGACACAAATACAAAATAATCACATTCTGTCATTTTCCTATCAGAATAACGCTATTTAAGCGAGAACAGCACGAAAAGACCCTCATTGAGCAGATCAGCACATAATCAACACTTGCTGCACTGTTCACACTAACTCAACACGAATTCAACATAAACCATGCTGTCCGTCAAAAACATGCAAGACTTGATGTTTCTAAAGTGGAATTGTCATTCTATGACAGTTTGACAAATAAATACAAATGAATCTAAAATAATCATATTCTGTCATTTTCAAGTCAGAATAACGCTATTTGAGCGAGAAAAGCACAATAAGACACTATTTGAGCGAGAAAAGCACAAAATCAACACGCTGCATTTTTCACACTAACTCAACACGAATTCAAAATAAACCATGCTGTCCTTCAAAAACATGCAAGAATTGATGTTTCTAAAGTGGAAATGTCATTCTCAGACAGTTTGACACATTAATACAAACGAATCTAAAATAATCACATTCATGTCATTTTCTTTTCAGAGTAACGCTACTTGAGCGGAAACAGCACGAAAATACGCAATTTGAGCAGATAAGCACAAAATTAACACGCTGCACTTTTCACACTAACTCAACATGAATTCAAAATAAACCATGCTGTCCTTCAATAACATGCAAGAATTCATGTTTCTAAAGTGGAAATGTCGTTCTATGACAGTTTGACACATCAAAACAAATGAATCTAAAATAATCACATTCATGTCAATTTCCTGTCAGAATAACGCTATTTAAGCGAGAAAAGGACAAAATCAACACTGGGTGCACTTTTCATAGTAACTCAACACGAATTCAAAATAAACCATGCTGTCCTTCAAAAACATGCAAGAATTGATGTTTCTAAAGTGGAAATGTCATTCTATGACAGTTTGACAAATAAATACAAATGAATCTAAAATAATCATATTCTGTCATTTTCAAGTCAGAATAACCCTATTTGAGCGAAAAAGCACAATAAGACACTATTTGAGCGAGAAAAGCACAAAATCAACACTTGCTGCACTTTTCACACTAACTCAACACGAATTCAAAATAAACCATGCTGACCGTCAAAAACATGCAAGACTTGATGTTTCTAAAGTGGAAATGTCATTCTATGACAGTTTGACAAATAAATACAAATGAATCTAAAATACTCATATTCCGTCATTTTCAAGTCAAAATAACGCTATTTGAGCGAGAAAAGCACAAAATGAACATATACTGCACTTTTCACACTAACTCAACACGAATTCAAAAGAAACCATGCTGTCCTTCAAAAACATGCAAGAATTGATGTTTCTAAAGTGGAAATGTCATTCTATGACAGTTTGACAAATAAATACAAATGAATCTAAAATAATCATATTCTGTCATTTTCAAGTCAGAATAACGCTATTTGAGCGAGAAAAGCACAATAAGACGCTCTTTGAGCAGATAAGCCCAAAATCAATACTTGCTGCACTTTTCACACTAACTCAACAGGAATTCAATATAAACCATGCTGTCCTTCAAAAACATGCAACACTTGATGTTTCTAAAGTGGAATTGTCATTCTCAGACAGTTTGACACATTAATACAAACGAATCTAAAATAATCACATTCATGTCATTTTCCTGTCAGAATAAGGCTATCTAAGCGAGAAAAGGACAAAATCAACAGTGGGTGCACTTTTCATAGTAACTCAACACGAATTCAAAATAAACCATACTGTCCTTCAAAAACATGCAAGACTTGATGTTTCTAAAGTGGAAATGTCATTCTCAGACAGTTTGACACAAATACAAAATAATTACATTCTGTCATTTTCCTATCAGAATAACGCTATTTAAGCGAGAACAGCACGAAAAGACGCTCATTGAGCAGATCGGCACATAATCAACACTTGCTGCACTTTTCACACTAACTCAACACGAATTCAAAATAAACCATGCTGTCCGTCAAAAACATGCAAGACTTGATGTTTCTAAAGTGGAATTGTCATTCTCAGACTGTTTGACACAAATACAAATGAATCAAAAATAATAACATTCTGTCATTTTCCTATCAGAATAACGCTATTTAAGCGAGAAAAGCACAAGACGCTCTTTGAGCAGATAAGCCCAAAATCAATATTTGCTGCACTTTTCACACTAACTCAACACGAATTCAATATAAACCATGCTGTCCTTCAAAACCATGCAACACTTGATGTTTCTAAAGTGGAAATGTCATTCTATGACAGTTTGACAAATAAATACAAATGAATCTAAAATAATCATATTCTGTCATTTTCAAGTCAGAATAACGCTATTTGAGCGAGAAAAGCACAATAAGACGCTCTTTGAGCAGATAAGCCCAAAATCAATACTTGCTGCACTTTTCACACTAACTCAACAGGAATTCAATATAAACCATGCTGTCCTTCAAAAACATGCAACACTTGATGTTTCTAAAGTGGAATTGTCATTCTCAGACAGTTTGACACATTAATACAAACGAATCTAAAATAATCACATTCATGTCATTTTCCTGTCAGAATAAGGCTATCTAAGCGAGAAAAGGACAAAATCAACAGTGGGTGCACTTTTCATAGTAACTCAACACGAATTCAAAATAAACCATACTGTCCTTCAAAAACATGCAAGACTTGATGTTTCTAAAGTGGAAATGTCATTCTCAGACAGTTTGACACAAATACAAAATAATTACATTCTGTCATTTTCCTATCAGAATAACGCTATTTAAGCGAGAACAGCACGAAAAGACGCTCATTGAGCAGATCGGCACATAATCAACACTTGCTGCACTTTTCACACTAACTCAACACGAATTCAAAATAAACCATGCTGTCCGTCAAAAACATGCAAGACTTGATGTTTCTAAAGTGGAATTGTCATTCTCAGACTGTTTGACACAAATACAAATGAATCAAAAATAATAACATTCTGTCATTTTCCTATCAGAATAACGCTATTTAAGCGAGAAAAGCACAAGACGCTCTTTGAGCAGATAAGCCCAAAATCAATATTTGCTGCACTTTTCACACTAACTCAACACGAATTCAATATAAACCATGCTGTCCTTCAAAACCATGCAACACTTGATGTTTCTAAAGTGGAAATGTCATTCTATGACAGTTTGACAAATAAATACAAATGAATCTAAAATAATCATATTCTGTCATTTTCAAGTCAGAATAACGCTATTTGAGCGAGAAAAGCACAAAATGAACATATACTGCACTTTTCACACAAACTCAACACGAATTCAAAATAAACCATGCTGTCCTTCAAAAACATGCAAGAATTGATGTTTCTAAAGTGGAAATGTCGTTCTATGACAGTTTGACACATCAAAACAAATGAATCTAAAATAATCACATTCATGTCAATTTCCTGTCAGAATAACGCTATTTAAGCGAGAAAAGGACAAAATCAACACTGGGTGC
This sequence comes from Chaetodon auriga, assembly GCF_051107435.1. Lineage (NCBI taxonomy): Eukaryota > Metazoa > Chordata > Actinopteri > Chaetodontiformes > Chaetodontidae > Chaetodon > Chaetodon auriga. The sequence goes on along the minus strand of NW_027481994.1, from coordinate 469,625 downwards.
ACTTTTCATAGTAACTCAACACGAATTCAAAATAAACCATGCTGTCCTTCAAAAACATGCAAGAATTGATGTTTCTAAAGTGGAAATGTCATTCTATGACAGTTTGACAAATAAATACAAATGAATCTAAAATAATCATATTCTGTCATTTTCAAGTCAGAATAACCCTATTTGAGCGAGAAAAGCACAATAAGACACTATTTGAGCGAGAAAAGCACAAAATCAACACTTGCTGCACTTTTCACACTAACTCAACACGAATTCAAAATAAACCATGCTGACCGTCAAAAACATGCAAGACTTGATGTTTCTAAAGTGGAAATGTCATTCTATGACAGTTTGACAAATAAATACAAATGAATCTAAAATACTCATATTCCGTCATTTTCAAGTCAAAATAACGCTATTTGAGCGAGAAAAGCACAAAATGAACATATACTGCACTTTTCACACTAACTCAACACGAATTCAAAAGAAACCATGCTGTCCTTCAAAAACATGCAAGAATTGATGTTTCTAAAGTGGAAATGTCATTCTATGACAGTTTGACAAATAAATACAAATGAATCTAAAATAATCATATTCTGTCATTTTCAAGTCAGAATAACGCTATTTGAGCGAGAAAAGCACAATAAGACGCTCTTTGAGCAGATAAGCCCAAAATCAATACTTGCTGCACTTTTCACACTAACTCAACAGGAATTCAATATAAACCATGCTGTCCTTCAAAAACATGCAACACTTGATGTTTCTAAAGTGGAATTGTCATTCTCAGACAGTTTGACACATTAATACAAACGAATCTAAAATAATCACATTCATGTCATTTTCCTGTCAGAATAAGGCTATCTAAGCGAGAAAAGGACAAAATCAACAGTGGGTGCACTTTTCATAGTAACTCAACACGAATTCAAAATAAACCATACTGTCCTTCAAAAACATGCAAGACTTGATGTTTCTAAAGTGGAAATGTCATTCTCAGACAGTTTGACACAAATACAAAATAATTACATTCTGTCATTTTCCTATCAGAATAACGCTATTTAAGCGAGAACAGCACGAAAAGACGCTCATTGAGCAGATCGGCACATAATCAACACTTGCTGCACTTTTCACACTAACTCAACACGAATTCAAAATAAACCATGCTGTCCGTCAAAAACATGCAAGACTTGATGTTTCTAAAGTGGAATTGTCATTCTCAGACTGTTTGACACAAATACAAATGAATCAAAAATAATAACATTCTGTCATTTTCCTATCAGAATAACGCTATTTAAGCGAGAAAAGCACAAGACGCTCTTTGAGCAGATAAGCCCAAAATCAATATTTGCTGCACTTTTCACACTAACTCAACACGAATTCAATATAAACCATGCTGTCCTTCAAAACCATGCAACACTTGATGTTTCTAAAGTGGAAATGTCATTCTATGACAGTTTGACAAATAAATACAAATGAATCTAAAATAATCATATTCTGTCATTTTCAAGTCAGAATAACGCTATTTGAGCGAGAAAAGCACAATAAGACACTATTTGAGCGAGAAAAGCACAAAATCAACACTTGCTGCACTTTTCACACTAACTCAACACGAATTCAAAATAAACCATGCTGTCCTTCAAAAACATGCAAGAATTGATGTTTCTAAAGTGGAAATGTCATTCTATGACAGTTTGACACATCAATACAAATGAATCTAAAATAATCACATTCATGTCATTTTCCTGTCAGAATAACGCTATTTAAGCGAGAAAAGGACAAAATCAACATTGGGTGCACTTTTCATAGTAATTGAACACGAATTCAAAATAAACCATGCTGTCCTTTAAAAACATGCAAGAATTGATGTTTCTAAAGTGGAAATGTCATTCTATGACAGTTTGACACATAAATACAAATGAATCTAAAATAATCACATTCTGTCATTGTCCTATCAGAATAACGCTATTTAAGCGAGAACAGCACGAAAAGACGCTCATTGAGCAGATAAGCACAAAATCAACACTTGCTGGACTTTTTACACTAACTCAACACGAATTCAAAAGAAACCATGCTGTCCTTCAATAACATGCAAGAATTCATGTTTCTAAAGTGGAAATGTCATTCTCAGACAGTTTGACACATTAATACAAACGAATCTAAAATAACCACATTCATGTCATTTTCCCGTCAGAATAACGCTATTTGAGCGAGAAAAGCACAATAAGACGCTATTTGAGCAGATAAGCACAAAATCAATATTTGCTGCACCTTTCACACTAACTCAACACGAATTCAAAATAAACCATGCTGTCCTTCAAAAACATGCAAGACTTGATGTTTCTAAAGTGGAAATGTCATTCTCAGACAGTTTGACACAAATACAAAATAATTACATTCTGTCATTTTCCTATCAGAATAACGCTATTTAAGCGAGAACAGCACGAAAAGACGCTCATTGAGCAGATCGGCACATAATCAACACTTGCTGCACTTTTCACACTAACTCAACACGAATTCAAAATAAACCATGCTGTCCGTCAAAAACATGCAAGACTTGATGTTTCTAAAGTGGAATTGTCATTCTCAGACTGTTTGACACAAATACAAATGAATCAAAAATAATAACATTCTGTCATTTTCCTATCAGAATAACGCTATTTAAGCGAGAAAAGCACAAGACGCTCTTTGAGCAGATAAGCCCAAAATCAATACTTGCTGCACTTTTCACACTAACTCAACACGAATTCAATATAAACCATGCTGTCCTTCAAAACCATGCAACACTTGATGTTTCTAAAGTGGAAATGTCATTCTATGACAGTTTGACAAATAAATACAAATGAATCTAAAATAATCATATTCTGTCATTTTCAAGTCAGAATAACGCTATTTGGGCGAGAAAAGCACAATAAGACACTATTTGAGCGAGAAAAGCACAAAATCAACACTTGCTGCACTTTTCACACTAACTCAACACGAATTCAAAATAAACCATGCTGTCCTTCAAAAACATGCAAGAATTGATGTTTCTAAAGTGGAAATGTCATTCTATGACAGTTTGACACATCAATACAAATGAATCTAAAATAATCACATTCATGTCATTTTCCTGTCAGAATAACGCTATTTAAGCGAGAAAAGGACAAAATCAACATTGGGTGCACTTTTCATAGTAATTGAACACGAATTCAAAATAAACCATGCTGTCCTTTAAAAACATGCAAGAATTGATGTTTCTAAAGTGGAAATGTCATTCTATGACAGTTTGACACATAAATACAAATGAATCTAAAATAATCACATTCTGTCATTGTCCTATCAGAATAACGCTATTTAAGCGAGAAAAGCACGAAAAGACGCTCATTGAGCAGATAAGCACAAAATCAACACTTGCTGGACTTTTTACACTAACTCAACACGAATTCAAAAGAAACCATGCTGTCCTTCAATAACATGCAAGAATTCATGTTTCTAAAGTGGAAATGTCATTCTCAGACAGTTTGACACATTAATACAAACGAATCTAAAATAACCACATTCATGTCATTTTCCCGTCAGAATAACGCTATTTGAGCGAGAAAAGCACAATAAGACGCTATTTGAGTAGATAAGCACAAAATCAATATTTGCTGCACTTTTCACGCTAACTCAACACGAATTCAAAATAAACCATGCTGTCCGTCAAAAACATGCAAGACTTGATGTTTCTAAAGTGGAATTGTCATTCTCAGACTGTTTGACACAAATACAAATGAATCAAAAATAATAACATTCTGTCATTTTCCTATCAGAATAACGCTATTTAAGCGAGAAAAGCACAAGACGCTCTTTGAGCAGATAAGCCCAAAATCAATACTTGCTGCACTTTTCACACTAACTCAACACGAATTCAATATAAACCATGCTGTCCTTCAAAACCATGCAACACTTGATGTTTCTAAAGTGGAAATGTCATTCTATGACAGTTTGACAAATAAATACAAATGAATCTAAAATAATCATATTCTGTCATTTTCAAGTCAGAATAACGCTATTTGAGCGAGAAAAGCACAATAAGACACTATTTGAGCGAGAAAAGCACAAAATCAACACTTGCTGCACTTTTCACACAAACTCAACACGAATTCAAAATAAACCATGCTGTCCTTCAAAAACATGCAAGACTTGATGTTTCTAAAGTGGAAATGTCATTCTCAGACAGTTTGACACAAATACAAAATAATTACATTCTGTCATTTTCCTATCAGAATAACGCTATTTAAGCGAGAACAGCACGAAAAGACGCTCATTGAGCAGATCGGCACATAATCAACACTTGCTGCACTTTTCACACTAACTCAACACGAATTCAAAATAAACCATGCTGTCCTTCAAAACCATGCAACACTTGATGTTTCTAAAGTGGAAATGTCATTCTATGACAGTTTGACACATAAATACAAATGAATCTAAAATAATCACATTCTGTCATTGTCCTATCAGAATAACGCTATTTAAGCGAGAACAGCACGAAAAGACGCTCATTGAGCAGATAAGCACAAAATCAACACTTGCTGGACTTTTTACACTAACTCAACACGAATTCAAAAGAAACCATGCTGTCCTTCAATAACATGCAAGAATTCATGTTTCTAAAGTGGAAATGTCATTCTCAGACAGTTTGACACATTAATACAAACGAATCTAAAATAACCACATTCATGTCATTTTCCCGTCAGAATAACGCTATTTGAGCGAGAAAAGCACAATAAGACGCTATTTGAGCAGATAAGCACAAAATCAATATTTGCTGCACCTTTCACACTAACTCAACACGAATTCAAAATAAACCATGCTGTCCTTCAAAAACATGCAAGACTTGATGTTTCTAAAGTGGAAATGTCATTCTCAGACAGTTTGACACAAATACAAAATAATTACATTCTGTCATTTTCCTATCAGAATAACGCTATTTAAGCGAGAACAGCACGAAAAGACGCTCATTGAGCAGATCGGCACATAATCAACACTTGCTGCACTTTTCACACTAACTCAACACGAATTCAAAATAAACCATGCTGTCCTTCAAAAACATGCAAGAATTGATGTTTCTAAAGTGGAAATGTCATTCTATGACAGTTTGACAAATAAATACAAATGAATCTAAAATAATCATATTCTGTCATTTTCAAGTCAGAATAACGCTATTTGGGCGAGAAAAGCACAATAAGACACTATTTGAGCGAGAAAAGCACAAAATCAACACTTGCTGCACTTTTCACACTAACTCAACACGAATTCAAAATAAACCATGCTGTCCTTCAAAAACATGCAAGAATTGATGTTTCTAAAGTGGAAATGTCATTCTATGACAGTTTGACACATCAATACAAATGAATCTAAAATAATCACATTCATGTCATTTTCCTGTCAGAATAACGCTATTTAAGCGAGAAAAGGACAAAATCAACATTGGGTGCACTTTTCATAGTAATTGAACACGAATTCAAAATAAACCATGCTGTCCTTTAAAAACATGCAAGAATTGATGTTTCTAAAGTGGAAATGTCATTCTATGACAGTTTGACACATAAATACAAATGAATCTAAAATAATCACATTCTGTCATTGTCCTATCAGAATAACGCTATTTAAGCGAGAAAAGCACGAAAAGACGCTCATTGAGCAGATAAGCACAAAATCAACACTTGCTGGACTTTTTACACTAACTCAACACGAATTCAAAAGAAACCATGCTGTCCTTCAATAACATGCAAGAATTCATGTTTCTAAAGTGGAAATGTCATTCTCAGACAGTTTGACACATTAATACAAACGAATCTAAAATAACCACATTCATGTCATTTTCCCGTCAGAATAACGCTATTTGAGCGAGAAAAGCACAATAAGACGCTATTTGAGTAGATAAGCACAAAATCAATATTTGCTGCACTTTTCACGCTAACTCAACACGAATTCAAAATAAACCATGCTGTCCGTCAAAAACATGCAAGACTTGATGTTTCTAAAGTGGAATTGTCATTCTCAGACTGTTTGACACAAATACAAATGAATCAAAAATAATAACATTCTGTCATTTTCCTATCAGAATAACGCTATTTAAGCGAGAAAAGCACAAGACGCTCTTTGAGCAGATAAGCCCAAAATCAATACTTGCTGCACTTTTCACACTAACTCAACACGAATTCAATATAAACCATGCTGTCCTTCAAAACCATGCAACACTTGATGTTTCTAAAGTGGAAATGTCATTCTATGACAGTTTGACAAATAAATACAAATGAATCTAAAATAATCATATTCTGTCATTTTCAAGTCAGAATAACGCTATTTGAGCGAGAAAAGCACAATAAGACACTATTTGAGCGAGAAAAGCACAAAATCAACACTTGCTGCACTTTTCACACAAACTCAACACGAATTCAAAATAAACCATGCTGTCCTTCAAAAACATGCAAGACTTGATGTTTCTAAAGTGGAAATGTCATTCTCAGACAGTTTGACACAAATACAAAATAATTACATTCTGTCATTTTCCTATCAGAATAACGCTATTTAAGCGAGAACAGCACGAAAAGACGCTCATTGAGCAGATCGGCACATAATCAACACTTGCTGCACTTTTCACACTAACTCAACACGAATTCAAAATAAACCATGCTGTCCTTCAAAACCATGCAACACTTGATGTTTCTAAAGTGGAAATGTCATTCTATGACAGTTTGACACATAAATACAAATGAATCTAAAATAATCACATTCTGTCATTGTCCTATCAGAATAACGCTATTTAAGCGAGAACAGCACGAAAAGACGCTCATTGAGCAGATAAGCACAAAATCAACACTTGCTGGACTTTTTACACTAACTCAACACGAATTCAAAAGAAACCATGCTGTCCTTCAATAACATGCAAGAATTCATGTTTCTAAAGTGGAAATGTCATTCTCAGACAGTTTGACACATTAATACAAACGAATCTAAAATAACCACATTCATGTCATTTTCCCGTCAGAATAACGCTATTTGAGCGAGAAAAGCACAATAAGACGCTATTTGAGCAGATAAGCACAAAATCAATATTTGCTGCACCTTTCACACTAACTCAACACGAATTCAAAATAAACCATGCTGTCCTTCAAAAACATGCAAGACTTGATGTTTCTAAAGTGGAAATGTCATTCTCAGACAGTTTGACACAAATACAAAATAATTACATTCTGTCATTTTCCTATCAGAATAACGCTATTTAAGCGAGAACAGCACGAAAAGACGCTCATTGAGCAGATCGGCACATAATCAACACTTGCTGCACTTTTCACACTAACTCAACACGAATTCAAAATAAACCATGCTGTCCGTCAAAAACATGCAAGACTTGATGTTTCTAAAGTGGAATTGTCATTCTCAGACTGTTTGACACAAATACAAATGAATCAAAAATAATAACATTCTGTCATTTTCCTATCAGAATAACGCTATTTAAGCGAGAAAAGCACAAGACGCTCTTTGAGCAGATAAGCCCAAAATCAATACTTGCTGCACTTTTCACACTAACTCAACACGAATTCAATATAAACCATGCTGTCCTTCAAAACCATGCAACACTTGATGTTTCTAAAGTGGAAATGTCATTCTATGACAGTTTGACAAATAAATACAAATGAATCTAAAATAATCATATTCTGTCATTTTCAAGTCAGAATAACGCTATTTGGGCGAGAAAAGCACAATAAGACACTATTTGAGCGAGAAAAGCACAAAATCAACACTTGCTGCACTTTTCACACTAACTCAACACGAATTCAAAATAAACCATGCTGTCCTTCAAAAACATGCAAGAATTGATGTTTCTAAAGTGGAAATGTCATTCTATGACAGTTTGACACATCAATACAAATGAATCTAAAATAATCACATTCATGTCATTTTCCTGTCAGAATAACGCTATTTAAGCGAGAAAAGGACAAAATCAACATTGGGTGCACTTTTCATAGTAATTGAACACGAATTCAAAATAAACCATGCTGTCCTTTAAAAACATGCAAGAATTGATGTTTCTAAAGTGGAAATGTCATTCTATGACAGTTTGACACATAAATACAAATGAATCTAAAATAATCACATTCTGTCATTGTCCTATCAGAATAACGCTATTTAAGCGAGAAAAGCACGAAAAGACGCTCATTGAGCAGATAAGCACAAAATCAACACTTGCTGGACTTTTTACACTAACTCAACACGAATTCAAAAGAAACCATGCTGTCCTTCAATAACATGCAAGAATTCATGTTTCTAAAGTGGAAATGTCATTCTCAGACAGTTTGACACATTAATACAAACGAATCTAAAATAACCACATTCATGTCATTTTCCCGTCAGAATAACGCTATTTGAGCGAGAAAAGCACAATAAGACGCTATTTGAGTAGATAAGCACAAAATCAATATTTGCTGCACTTTTCACGCTAACTCAACACGAATTCAAAATAAACCATGCTGTCCGTCAAAAACATGCAAGACTTGATGTTTCTAAAGTGGAATTGTCATTCTCAGACTGTTTGACACAAATACAAATGAATCAAAAATAATAACATTCTGTCATTTTCCTATCAGAATAACGCTATTTAAGCGAGAAAAGCACAAGACGCTCTTTGAGCAGATAAGCCCAAAATCAATACTTGCTGCACTTTTCACACTAACTCAACACGAATTCAATATAAACCATGCTGTCCTTCAAAACCATGCAACACTTGATGTTTCTAAAGTGGAAATGTCATTCTATGACAGTTTGACAAATAAATACAAATGAATCTAAAATAATCATATTCTGTCATTTTCAAGTCAGAATAACGCTATTTGAGCGAGAAAAGCACAATAAGACACTATTTGAGCGAGAAAAGCACAAAATCAACACTTGCTGCACTTTTCACACAAACTCAACACGAATTCAAAATAAACCATGCTGTCCTTCAAAAACATGCAAGACTTGATGTTTCTAAAGTGGAAATGTCATTCTCAGACAGTTTGACACAAATACAAAATAATTACATTCTGTCATTTTCCTATCAGAATAACGCTATTTAAGCGAGAACAGCACGAAAAGACGCTCATTGAGCAGATCGGCACATAATCAACACTTGCTGCACTTTTCACACTAACTCAACACGAATTCAAAATAAACCATGCTGTCCTTCAAAACCATGCAACACTTGATGTTTCTAAAGTGGAAATGTCATTCTATGACAGTTTGACAAATAAATACAAATGAATCTAAAATAATCATATTCTGTCATTTTCAAGTCAGAATAACGCTATTTGAGCGAGAAAAACACAATTAGACACTATTTGAGCGAGAAAAGCACAAAATCAACACTTGCTGCACTTTTCACACTAACTCAACACGAATTCAAAATAAACCATGCTGTCCTTCAAAAACATGCAAGAATTGATGTTTCTAAAGTGGAAATGTCATTCTCAGACAGTTTGACACATTAATACAAACGAATCTAAAATAATCACATTCATGTCATTTTCCTTTCAAAGTAACGCTATTTGAGCGGAAACAGCACGAAAATACGCAATTTCAGCAGATAAGCACAAAATTAACACGCTGCACTTTTCACACGAACTCAACATGAATTCAAAAGAAACCATGCTGTCCTTCAATAACATGCAAGAATTGATGTTTCTAAAGTGGAATTGTCATTCTCAGACAGTTTGACAAATAAATACAAATGAATCTAAAATAATCATATTCTGTCATTTTCAAGTCAGAATAACGCTATTTGAGCGAGAAAAGCACAATAAGACGCTCTTTGAGCAGATAAGCCCAAAATCAATACTTGCTGCACTTTTCACACTAACTCAACAGGAATTCAATATAAACCATGCTGTCCTTCAAAAACATGCAACACTTGATGTTTCTAAAGTGGAATTGTCATTCTCAGACAGTTTGACACATTAATACAAACGAATCTAAAATAATCACATTCATGTCATTTTCCTGTCAGAATAAGGCTATCTAAGCGAGAAAAGGACAAAATCAACAGTGGGTGCACTTTTCATAGTAACTCAACACGAATTCAAAATAAACCATACTGTCCTTCAAAAACATGCAAGACTTGATGTTTCTAAAGTGGAAATGTCATTCTCAGACAGTTTGACACAAATACAAAATAATTACATTCTGTCATTTTCCTATCAGAATAACGCTATTTAAGCGAGAACAGCACGAAAAGACGCTCATTGAGCAGATCGGCACATAATCAACACTTGCTGCACTTTTCACACTAACTCAACACGAATTCAAAATAAACCATGCTGTCCGTCAAAAACATGCAAGACTTGATGTTTCTAAAGTGGAATTGTCATTCTCAGACTGTTTGACACAAATACAAATGAATCAAAAATAATAACATTCTGTCATTTTCCTATCAGAATAACGCTATTTAAGCGAGAAAAGCACAAGACGCTCTTTGAGCAGATAAGCCCAAAATCAATACTTGCTGCACTTTTCACACTAACTCAACACGAATTCAATATAAACCATGCTGTCCTTCAAAACCATGCAACACTTGATGTTTCTAAAGTGGAAATGTCATTCTATGACAGTTTGACAAATAAATACAAATGAATCTAAAATAATCATATTCTGTCATTTTCAAGTCAGAATAACGCTATTTGAGCGAGAAAAGCACAATAAGACACTATTTGAGCGAGAAAAGCACAAAATCAACACTTGCTGCACTTTTCACACTAACTCAACACGAATTCAAAATAAACCATGCTGTCCTTCAAAAACATGCAAGAATTGATGTTTCTAAAGTGGAAATGTCATTCTATGACAGTTTGACACATCAATACAAATGAATCTAAAATAATCACATTCATGTCATTTTCCTGTCAGAATAACGCTATTTAAGCGAGAAAAGGACAAAATCAACATTGGGTGCACTTTTCATAGTAATTGAACACGAATTCAAAATAAACCATGCTGTCCTTTAAAAACATGCAAGAATTGATGTTTCTAAAGTGGAAATGTCATTCTATGACAGTTTGACACATAAATACAAATGAATCTAAAATAATCACATTCTGTCATTGTCCTATCAGAATAACGCTATTTAAGCGAGAACAGCACGAAAAGACGCTCATTGAGCAGATAAGCACAAAATCAACACTTGCTGGACTTTTTACACTAACTCAACACGAATTCAAAAGAAACCATGCTGTCCTTCAATAACATGCAAGAATTCATGTTTCTAAAGTGGAAATGTCATTCTCAGACAGTTTGACACATTAATACAAACGAATCTAAAATAACCACATTCATGTCATTTTCCCGTCAGAATAACGCTATTTGAGCGAGAAAAGCACAATAAGACGCTATTTGAGCAGATAAGCACAAAATCAATATTTGCTGCACCTTTCACACTAACTCAACACGAATTCAAAATAAACCATGCTGTCCTTCAAAAACATGCAAGACTTGATGTTTCTAAAGTGGAAATGTCATTCTCAGACAGTTTGACACAAATACAAAATAATTACATTCTGTCATTTTCCTATCAGAATAACGCTATTTAAGCGAGAACAGCACGAAAAGACGCTCATTGAGCAGATCGGCACATAATCAACACTTGCTGCACTTTTCACACTAACTCAACACGAATTCAAAATAAACCATGCTGTCCTTCAAAACCATGCAACACTTGATGTTTCTAAAGTGGAAATGTCATTCTATGACAGTTTGACAAATAAATACAAATGAATCTAAAATAATCATATTCTGTCATTTTCAAGTCAGAATAACGCTATTTGAGCGAGAAAAACACAATAAGACACTATTTGAGCGAGAAAAGCACAAAATCAACACTTGCTGCACTTTTCACACTAACTCAACACGAATTCAAAATAAACCATGCTGTCCTTCAAAAACATGCAAGAATTGATGTTTCTAAAGTGGAAATGTCATTCTCAGACAGTTTGACACATTAATACAAACGAATCTAAAATAATCACATTCATGTCATTTTCCTTTCAGAGTAACGCTATTTGAGCGGAAACAGCACGAAAATACGCAATTTCAGCAGATAAGCACAAAATTAACACGCTGCACTTTTCACACGAACTCAACATGAATTCAAAAGAAACCATGCTGTCCTTCAATAACATGCAAGAATTCATGTTTCTAAAGTGGAATTGTCATTCTCAGACAGTTTGACACAAATACAAATGAATCTAAAATAATCACATTCTGTCATTGTCCTATCAGAATAACGCTATTTAAGCGAGAACAGCACGAAAAGACGCTCATTGAGCAGATAAGCCCAAAATCAATACTTGCTGCACTTTTCACACTAACTCAACACGAATTCAAAAGAAACCATGCTGTCCTTCAAAACCATGCAACACTTGATGTTTCTAAAGTGGAAATGTCATTCTATGACAGTTTGACAAATAAATACAAATGAATCTAAAATAATCATATTCTGTCATTTTCAAGTCAGAATAACGCTATTTGAGCGAGAAAAGCACAATAAGACACTATTTGAGCGAGAAAAGCACAAAATCAACACTTGCTGCACTTTTCACACTAACTCAACACGAATTCAAAATAAACCATGCTGTCCTTCAATAACATGCAAGAATTGATGTTTCTAAAGTGGAAATGTCATTCTCAGACAGTTTGACACATTAATACAAACGAATCTAAAATAACCACATTCATGTCATTTTCCCGTCAGAATAACGCTATTTAAGCGAGAAAAGGACAAAATCAACATTGGGTGCACTTTTCATAGTAATTGAACACGAATTCAAAATAAACCATGCTGTCCTTTAAAAACATGCAAGAATTGATGTTTCTAAAGTGGAAATGTCATTCTATGACAGTTTGACACATAAATACAAATGAATCTAAAATAATCACATTCTGTCATTGTCCTATCAGAATAACGCTATTTAAGCGAGAACAGCACGAAAAGACGCTCATTGAGCAGATAAGCACAAAATCAACACTTGCTGGACTTTTTACACTAACTCAACACGAATTCAAAAGAAACCATGCTGTCCTTCAATAACATGCAAGAATTCATGTTTCTAAAGTGGAAATGTCATTCTCAGACAGTTTGACACATTAATACAAACGAATCTAAAATAACCACATTCATGTCATTTTCCCGTCAGAATAACGCTATTTGAGCGAGAAAAGCACAATAAGACGCTATTTGAGCAGATAAGCACAAAATCAATATTTGCTGCACCTTTCACACTAACTCAACACGAATTCAAAATAAACCATGCTGTCCTTCAAAAACATGCAAGACTTGATGTTTCTAAAGTGGAAATGTCATTCTCAGACAGTTTGACACAAATACAAAATAATTACATTCTGTCATTTTCCTATCAGAATAACGCTATTTAAGCGAGAACAGCACGAAAAGACGCTCATTGAGCAGATCGGCACATAATCAACACTTGCTGCACTTTTCACACTAACTCAACACGAATTCAAAATAAACCATGCTGTCCGTCAAAAACATGCAAGACTTGATGTTTCTAAAGTGGAATTGTCATTCTCAGACTGTTTGACACAAATACAAATGAATCAAAAATAATAACATTCTGTCATTTTCCTATCAGAATAACGCTATTTAAGCGAGAAAAGCACAAGACGCTCTTTGAGCAGATAAGCCCAAAATCAATACTTGCTGCACTTTTCACACTAACTCAACACGAATTCAATATAAACCATGCTGTCCTTCAAAACCATGCAACACTTGATGTTTCTAAAGTGGAAATGTCATTCTATGACAGTTTGACAAATAAATACAAATGAATCTAAAATAATCATATTCTGTCATTATCAAGTCAGAATAACGCTATTTGAGCGAGAAAAGCACAATAAGACACTATTTGAGCGAGAAAAGCACAAAATCAACACTTGCTGCACTTTTCACACTAACTCAACACGAATTCAAAATAAACCATGCTGTCCTTCAAAAACATGCAAGAATTGATGTTTCTAAAGTGGAAATGTCATTCTATGACAGTTTGACACATCAATACAAATGAATCTAAAATAATCACATTCATGTCATTTTCCTGTCAGAATAACGCTATTTAAGCGAGAAAAGGACAAAATCAACATTGGGTGCACTTTTCATAGTAATTGAACACGAATTCAAAATAAACCATGCTGTCCTTTAAAAACATGCAAGAATTGATGTTTCTAAAGTGGAAATGTCATTCTATGACAGTTTGACACATAAATACAAATGAATCTAAAATAATCACATTCTGTCATTGTCCTATCAGAATAACGCTATTTAAGCGAGAACAGCACGAAAAGACGCTCATTGAGCAGATAAGCACAAAATCAACACTTGCTGGACTTTTTACACTAACTCAACACGAATTCAAAAGAAACCATGCTGTCCTTCAATAACATGCAAGAATTCATGTTTCTAAAGTGGAAATGTCATTCTCAGACAGTTTGACACATTAATACAAACGAATCTAAAATAACCACATTCATGTCATTTTCCCGTCAGAATAACGCTATTTGAGCGAGAAAAGCACAATAAGACGCTATTTGAGCAGATAAGCACAAAATCAATATTTGCTGCACCTTTCACACTAACTCAACACGAATTCAAAATAAACCATGCTGTCCGTCAAAAACATGCAAGACTTGATGTTTCTAAAGTGGAATTGTCATTCTCAGACTGTTTGACACAAATACAAATGAATCAAAAATAATAACATTCTGTCATTTTCCTATCAGAATAACGCTATTTAAGCGAGAAAAGCACAAGACGCTCTTTGAGCAGATAAGCCCAAAATCAATACTTGCTGCACTTTTCACACTAACTCAACACGAATTCAATATAAACCATGCTGTCCTTCAAAACCATGCAACACTTGATGTTTCTAAAGTGGAAATGTCATTCTATGACAGTTTGACAAATAAATACAAATGAATCTAAAATAATCATATTCTGTCATTTTCAAGTCAGAATAACGCTATTTGAGCGAGAAAAGCACAATAAGACACTATTTGAGCGAGAAAAGCACAAAATCAACACTTGCTGCACTTTTCACACTAACTCAACACGAATTCAAAATAAACCATGCTGTCCTTCAAAAACATGCAAGAATTGATGTTTCTAAAGTGGAAATGTCATTCTATGACAGTTTGACACATCAATACAAATGAATCTAAAATAATCACATTCATGTCATTTTCCTGTCAGAATAAGGCTATTTAAGCGAGAAAAGGACAAAATCAACATTGGGTGCACTTTTCATAGTAATTGAACACGAATTCAAAATAAACCATGCTGTCCTTTAAAAACATGCAAGAATTGATGTTTCTAAAGTGGAAATGTCATTCTATGACAGTTTGACACATAAATACAAATGAATCTAAAATAATCACATTCTGTCATTGTCCTATCAGAATAACGCTATTTAAGCGAGAACAGCACGAAAAGACGCTCATTGAGCAGATCAGCACATAATCAACACTTGCTGCACTTTTCACACTAACTCAACACGAATTCAAAATAAACCATGCTGTCCTTCAAAAACATGCAAGAATTGATGTTTCTAAAGTGGAAATGTCATTCTATGACAGTTTGACAAATAAATACAAATGAATCTAAAATAATCATATTCTGTCATTTTCAAGTCAGAATAACGCTATATGAGCGAGAAAAGTACAATAAGACGCTATTTGAGCGAGAAAAGCACAAGACGCTCATAAAGCAGATAAGCACAAAATCAACACTTGCTGCACTTTTCACACTAACTCAACACGAATTCAAAAGAAACCATGCTGTCCTTCAAAAACATGCAAGAATTGATGTTTCTAAAGTGGAAATGTCATTCTCAGACAGTTTGACATATTAATACAAACGAATCTAAAATAATCACATTCATGTCATTTTCCTTTCAGAGTAACGCTATTTGAGCGGAAACAGCACGAAAATACGCAATTTGAGCAGATAAGCACAAAATTAACACGCTGCACTTTTCACACGAACTCAACATGAATTCAAAAGAAACCATGCTGTCCTTCAATAACATGCAAGAATTCATGTTTCTAAAGTGGAAATGTCGTTCTATGACAGTTTGACACATCAATACAAATGAATCTAAAATAATCACATTCATGTCATTTTCCTGTCAGAATAACGCTATTTAAGCGAGAAAAGGACAAAATCAACATTGGGTGCACTTTTCATAGTAACTCAACACGAATTCAAAATAAACCATGCTGTCCTTCAAAAACATGCAAGAATTGATGTTTCTAAAGTGGAAATGTCATTCTCAGACAGTTTGACACAAATACAAATGAATCTAAAATAATCACATTCTGTCATTGTCCTATCAGAATAACGCTATTTCAGCGAGAACAGCACGAAAAGACGCTCATTGAGCAGATTAGCACAAAATCAACACTTGCTGCACTTTTCACACTAACTCAACACGAATTCAAAATAAACCATGCTGTCCTTCAATAACATGCAAGAATTCATGTTTCTAAAGTGGAAATGTCATTCTCAGACAGTTTGACACATTAATACAAACGAATCTAAAATAACCACATTCATGTCATTTTCCTGTCAGAATAACGCTATTTGAGCAGATAAGCACAAAATCAACACTTGCTGCACTTTTCACACTAACTCAACACGAATTCAAAATAAACCATGCTGTCCTTCAAAAACATGCAAGAAATCATTTTCCTAAAATGGAAATGTCATTCTCAGACAGTTTGACACATTAATACAAATGAATCTAAAATAATCACATTCATGTCATTTTCCTGTCAGAGTAACGCTATTTGAGCGAGAAAAGCACAACATATGACAAGATGAACACCAGTTGCATTTTTAACATAAACTACATACGTAGTCAAAATAAGTCGTGTCATTCAATAATATGCACAATTGACCAGCGCTAACCAGCAGTCCCACGGCTGTTTTCAAGCAGCCCCTGCGGAGTTTTTAGTGCCGCCGCACGGCCACATGCGTACCCGTTGGTATGCTGGAGGACAACAGCGGGTGACCGCCTGCTCATCATACATTTATCGCCTGTACATCAACCGCAATAACGGCTGGAATAATTACCGACCGTGTCGGTACCAGCATCCCCGTACGTCAAACAACAATCCGAACACACCAGCTCAGAACAGGGTCCAATCCCAGGATCCGGACTTTACACACAAGGTCCGCTCTTTTCTATTCACAATTGATGTGGACAGCCTTTATAGTGAGATTAATACATAAGAAGACATCTGAGCAATTAAAAACATTTTTTGAGGAGGAATTGGCAATGTTTTTGGATATCTTAACAAGCATAATCCCTCTATAAAATGTAAATCCATAATTCATCACAATTCGGTTAATTCCTTGGACACAACCACATTTAAAGGACCTTTAAAAATTGTGTGCATATGGTGATTTGTAAAAGATATGTGTGAGAAACAAGCCTGATAATACATGTACAGTTTACATGTCATAAATACAATGTTGTAAAACAAAAGAATACTGACCGGCATGTTTTTCAGCATTTTGTCTCCCATGACTTGGATGCAGTGCATCCCCTGGCCCTATAGTGTAATCTACACTGGTCCACGGCCCAGAGACGAAGAGCTGAGAGAGACTGGGTTAATAAAATAGGAACAAATCCACACGGCCTTAATGAAAGTGTTGAGGAGGAGAGCAGAGGGTGGGGAGGGGAATCGTCATTCTAAGACAGCTTGACACAAAACGGCTGAATTTTAAATAATGACATTCATCTGATTTTACTGTCAAAATCACATTGGATGAGCGAGACAAGCATAAATTTAATTTAAAAAAAGGTTTGTTTTGGTGATGTGTGCTTGTGTACGTGTGTGTGTGCTACCACTTCAGACTGTGTGCATTGTAGAGATCTCATGAAGCTCATCTGTTCCATCTGATGCAGCCACAGGTAAGTTGCTCAAGTAAGCTGAGCAGTACATCACACCCTCCTCGGATGAAAGAGATACTGGATCGCTGTGTTTCGCTCCATGTCGTTCCACAATATGAGGAGACTAGAAAAAAAAGCAATACAGAAATCAACAATTTAATTGTAATTAAAAATCATAATCCTAATAATAATATCTTATAGATAGATCTTATGCAGCGCTTTTCAGTGTGCTCAAAGACGGTGCAAGTAATGAAATAAGTGAATAGATCAATACATATTTACATACATACATACACAAATACATTGCATTTGAAATGCTCACAATCTTTGACTCCTTTCTTCTCTGAAATGGTAAAACCTTTAACAATATACTCCACTACAAGACCTCTTCCAGATTGCTGTCTCTCTTTGACTTTTCTCAGCGACGGTCTAAGGTAAGGTGCTCTTCTAGAAAATATTGAGTGTTTTCAATAACAGGCAAAGAGGGCATCAATGCTCTCCCTGGTGATCTCATATTGTAACTACACTTGTTAAAATTTACTGGCTGGTCATTCTATGTGGGCCACACTATGATATCCTTCAAGAATATCCACAGTTGAGTGTCTCTGAGCTGGAAGTTTGATTCTCAGACCTAATGGTACTTTATAAGAGCTTCACCCAAAATAGTCACGTTCATGTGATTTCAGTGTCAACATCACGTGACCTCAGTGTCAGAGGCATAAATGAACATTTGCTGTGTGCGTGGAACATTGGCAATTTAAGCAAAACAAAACCAAGCCATACTTCATTAACACCCACATTTGAGTGTGTCTCAGATGAAAATGGTTTATCAAAGAGTTGATAAAAATAAAAGAGAAAGAATAAAGAGGTGAAACTATTGACAGTATATCAGTATATCAGGATATACTTCAAATCCCCATTGGATTTAAAATGAGAATAAGGGAGCACTGGACAGTACTGGGATGTTCCTCAGTAAATTAATAAATCACCTCAGGGATGTGCCATATCTTATCATATATTCATGATAATGCCAGTATAATTTCTGTGATTACAAAATTCATATTGTCTCATCTCTCGTCTCGTCATCTTCCGCTTATCGGGGTCCGGGTCGCGGGGGCAGTAGCATCAGCAAGGAAGCCCTGACAGCCCTCTCCGCAGCCACTTCCACCAGCTCCTGCTGAGGGATCCCAAGGCGTTCCGAGGCCAGCTGAGAGACATAATCCCTCCAGCATGTCCTGGGTCCGCCCGGTGGTGTCAAGTTGAAAAAATCTGTTTGTATGGAACTACAGTTTATCTTTGTGGACTGTTTTGATACCAAATTGACAAGAAGTCTAATAATTTGTTTGTATTGAATACTGACAGTGGCTGAACAGGCTAATTATCAGCTACAAAAGCTAATGTGTCTCTATATGCTGTGCTGTGTGTCTGCAGTGTATCTAGTGCCAAGAAGAGAAAAACAAGTTTCTCATCAGTGTGTTTAATGTTTAGCATGTCAAAAGTGATTTCATTCATTTTTGTGACTGCTCTTATGAGCTCAGACTCAAATGCTAATAGTTACATGGGTGTGGAAACTCTAGCGCCCTGCTTCACTGACCTCTGCCATCATGAAGTGCTTTGAAAGGCTTGCCATGCAACAAATAAGATCCAGCCTCCCCTCTCTCCTGGACCTGTTTCAGTATTCATATCAGGCCAACCGGTCCACTGACGATCATTCCTCAGCAGTTAAGCTTGGCCTGAGCAACCTCCTCTGGAAGCGGTGGCAGGACTTGGTCACAGAGAGATCACATGCAGCACAGGTCAGCATCAGCAACAGTGATGAGACCAATTACAGGGACGAGGTGAACCCACTGGCCATGTGGTGTGGAAATACCAATCTCTCAATGAATGTGGGGAAAACAAAGGAGATTGTAATTGACTTCTGGAGAACCCACCCCCAACACCCCCTGCTTACCACAAATCGTTCTGCTGTGAGAGGGTGAGCAGCACCAAATTACTGAGGACCTCTCCTGAACAACAAACACTGCATCAGTGGCAAACAAAGCCCAGCAGTGCCTCTCCTTCTTCCTCAAATTAAAGAGAGTGAGAGCACCCCTCATGTGCTCTTTTTACCGAGGTACCATACAAGCTCCACCAAACTGAACTATTTAACCTCACACTTTTTACAATTAAAATTAATTTGTCATTTGGCAGACGCTTTTATCCAAAGCGACGTACATATGAGATTTTCATAACTCACAACTTTTTTTGTGATCACATTTTATGTCTTGGTACTAAATAGTCTTATGTATCTTATTTACAAGACGACATGCCATTTCTGTTTTTCCATGGTCGCGCGTTTGCACTTCTCCTCTGCTCTCTGCATCGCGCAAAGCGGAGTTCCGCCCCGATGTGCGCGCACACGCACGCACACACATGCACGCACACACACACACACACACACACACACACACACACACACACACACACACACACACACACACACACACACGTGTGTGCGCGCACACTCCCACCAGCGGACAGAGAGCGCTTTTCCTGTACATGTACAATACAGGAGTACATGTGGTTCATACATAGAGCAGTGTTTCCCCTATCATCATGTTAGGGGGGCAGACAAAAATATCTGTGTTTTAACTCGATAAATAGGCCAGACTTCCCATATCAAGAGGCTCTGGAAATGTTCGCCCAGAGCCTAACTGTTCAGTTGTTATATTGACTGCTGTCATTAAAATAAACACATGAAGACCATGATTCCTTTCAGTGTTTGTGTCTGTGTTCGTCTCCATAATAAATGAATAGCATGACTAAGTTAACCCTTCCTTTTTCATTATCTTTTTTTTCTCCCCAGGCAAAGACCCGCGACCCACTGAAAACGGTTCCGCAAGCCACTTTTGGACCACGACCCACCAATTGAGAATCACTGATGCAGAGGACAGTTGAGAAAAAAGTCACCACAGAAAAATGGCCTCGCAAATACAGAGAGCATTAAGAGTCCATAATAAATGAACAGCATAGCTAAATGAACCCTTCCCTGCTCATTATCTTTTTCTGTTTTCCCCGGTCAAAGGCCACTGAAAACGGGTACGAGACCCACTTTTGGACCGCGACCCACCAGTTGAAAATCACTGCTGTACAATATATGTCCATAATCTGTCATCAGAAAATCAAGTGCATAATAGTAACAGACTGCTGTATCCAGTCCATAAGAAAGAACGCCACTGCAAGTCCTTCCCAACAGCTGTCAGACTGTTTAAAAGGTCCCATATTATGAAGCTTTTTCAATAAATTACTATGATTTCCATAAAACATGTTTTTGAAGCTGTTTGCTGGAAATAGCTTTTTGAAAAAGATTCTCATCCCCCTGTTTCCCTCTGTTTCAGCCCCTTTCAGAATGTGCTGTTTCTGGTGTCTGTAGCTTTAAATGCAAATCAGCTGCTGCTGCTGCCCACCCACGTTACCATGGTAATGGGGAGAGCTTAGGCTCACGTAGCGTGTGAAAGTAGTGGACATGGCGGCAATGAATAGACTGAGTCCTTCAGTAGTTCAATGTACATGTTCGAACTTGAATCGGATCCTGAGCCATTTGAGAATACTTTTCAAAAACAAAGTCAATAGCCTTATGTTTATCTTATTTACATGACAGCATGACCCCCCCCCCCCCCCCCCCCCCCCCCCCCCCCCACACACACACACACACACACACACTCCCACCAGCGGGCAGAGAGCGCTTTTTCACTGAGTACATGTGGTCCATACATATAGCCGGGGCTGGACTGGGACCAAAAAATGGCCCGGGCATTTTTGGCCATGGCGGCCCACCATGATTATTTATACGATATGCGGAGGCACACGACATACCAGAGCATATATGCGCACATTGTGTTGTTTCAAAAATTAAAATAAAGCACAGTAGCATACATGGAAAAGAGTAACCATGCTAAAAAATGACCCCCGTTTGGACCATGACCCACCAGATTTAGAGGATAGTTGAGAAAAAAGTCACCACATAGAAATGGCCTTGCAGAAACAGGGTGCATTAAGAGTCCATAATAACATTATTTGGTGTAGGGTTGGGATCAATAAAGTCCTATCTTGTCTTATGTCAATCATCTTTCATCGCAATGAGGATGACTTCATTAAATCATCATACCTAGTGACAACTAATCAGTCTTTCTTGTATGTTATCCTTCCCCTGTTGAAATATTGCACATCTACAAAAAAATTTGTATTAAGTATCTCAGTGAAGCCAAACTGTGAGACTGCACCTTCAACATGTTCAGAAGAACACGGCAAGCTGCCTTCACTTTGTGAGGCAGGAGGACCAAGCTGATAAATAGGCCTCAAAATGTCTTTCTGAAAGAGTGAAACATACATTTTTACAATTCTTCAAATGACGCACTGATAACTCTTTTAGAAGCAAATTTAATCTATTCAAGGTACATGTCTGTCCTCACTCATATATATTCTGAATCTCCTCATCAGTATTCTGAATAGCAGATGCTGGAATAAAATACCATCCTTCTAAATTTATGTAAAACTACACACATTTCAGAGACACAATTCACTGAAATAAGACATGTCCCCAACAATGTCCTCAGTATCTGACACACTGACAGTTTCCTGTATGGTACTCTATGCTGTAAAAAGGTAAAAGAACATTTAGAGTTGGTATCTTTGAATGGGCCACAACTCACATGTCTGTGTTTACTGGACCTTTGGCAACTAAGGTTAAATGAAGATTTTAAAATGAACAGTATTGCATGCTCTCACTGGGCAGTTAAAAGTGCTAATTTAATCCACCACACAGGTATTCACTTGCATTTTCATGTTGCTATTGCCATATTCTGTGCAACTCACACACACAGTCATGCCTGGAAATGGAGACCACAATTTTCAAAAGCACTTTTGCCAGACTCGGTAATCACAGACTCGCAACGTCCCATTATGATGAGAATGCAGCATATCCAAAAAAAAAAAAAAAGAAAAAAAAAAAAGACACCTGCTTTCAACCTATTCCAACACACGTGAAAATACACGTGAAACAGCAATAATATCACATCTTAAAAATCAAACCGCATATATCCACCATGAAACAGCGTAACATTAACGATACTATATGGCACATTAGCCTGTAATAAGTTCAGTCGTGCCTGCAAATGGAGACCACAATTTTTCAAAAGCACTTTTGCCAGACTCGCTAATCACAGACTCACAACGTCCCATTATGGTGATAATGCAGCACATCCAAAAAAAAAAACCAAACAAAAAAGACACCTGCTTTCAACCTATTCCAACACACGTGAAAATACACATGAAACAGCAATAATATCACATCTTAAAAATCAAACCCGCATATATCCACCATGAACATTAACACAACATTAACGATACTATATGGCACATTAGCCTGTAATAAGTTCAGTCATGCCTGCAAAGCACCTTTGCAAGACTTGCTAATCAAACACAATTTCATTAACGAAAGAAAGACAACAAAATGCTATCAATTTAGCCTATGTCCCAGAGAGGATAATCTGAGTCAGATCAAAAATTAAAATTATTAAATTGTTAAAACGCTTACCTTGCTAACGTTGACTTGACCTGATCGGCAAGGGAAGACGGGCTGGAACAACGACGAAGTCCAGAGAAGTCAGAGGGACTACGGGGACGCAGACGTTGACGTCACTTCTATTGGGAATACTTCAAAGATGTCCTTGGTGTGCTGGATGAACGGCACATCAAAGATGTTTCTATTCTGGAGTCCAGGTGGCGTTTTGTTTTGTTTTTGTTTTTTTGTTTTTTTCAAAGGATCTTTAATGCATTGTACATTTGAATACAGGGTGTGGACAGAAAGAGCTCCTGCATTCAAACATCTTTGACGCATCATTCAAACAGCACATTAACTATGCGCTGCGCAACGGTGGTACTGTCAGGACGGCGCCCACCATCCTCGTCTGACATTTTTGGACATTGTTACAGCCCATCTTCAGTTATCAGCAAGATCAAGTCAACGTTAGCAAGGTAAGCACTGTAATATGATTGGAATAATTAAGATTATCCATGCATTTGTGTTCGGGATGGCGACTGTCATCGCCAGAGCTTAGACTGTGTCTAGCCAGGTAACGTTAATGCTATGCATGTTAAGTCATGTTAACAATGAAGGCTTTTATTTTCTTTTTGTCTCCACCACTATTGCCTGTGATTACTGATTTTTGCTAAAGTGCTTTGGTAAAACGCGGACCCCGTTTCCCTGCATGACTGAACATATTACAGGCTAATATGCCATAGTATGCTGAGAGTTAGCTAATGTTATGCTGTTAGTTTCGTGCTAGATGTGTGCTAGTTTGAGGTGAAGTTGTAGCTTTTCGTTGATGAAATTGTGTTTGATTAGCAAGTCTTGCAAAGCCTAATGTGCCGTATAGTATGGTGGATATATGGCCGTTTGATTTTTAAGATGTAACATTATTGCTGTTTCACTTGCGGAGAATCCATTTACACATGTGTGTTGGATTAGGTTGAAAGCAGTTTTGTTTTTGTTTTTGTTTTTTTGATGTGCTACACTGCATTCTCACCATAATGGGACATTGTGAGTCTGTGATTAGCAAGTCTGGCAAAAGTGCTTTTGAAAAAATGTGGTCTCCATTTGCAGGCACGACTGAACTTATTGCAGGCTAATATGCCATAATATGCTGAGAGTTAGCTAATGTTATGCTGTTAGTTTCATGCAAGATGTGTGGTAATTTGAGGTGAAGTTGTGGCTTTTTCATATGTGTGGAATCTACATACACTTTTGTTGATGAAATTGTGTTTGATTAGCAAGTCTTGCAAGGTTGCTTTTGGAAAAAACGGTGGTCTCCATTTGCAGGCATGACTGAACTTATTACAGGCTAATGTGCCATACAGTATGGTGGATATATGGCGGTTTGATTTTTAAGATGTAACATTCTTGCTGTTTCACTTGCAGAGAATCCGTTCACTTGTATTTTCATGTGTGTTGGAATAGGTTGAAAGCAGCAGGTGTTTTTTTTTTCTTTTTCTTTTCTTTTCTTTTCTTTTTTTTTTTTTATTGGATATGCTGCATTCTCACCATAATGGGACATTGTGAGTCTGGCAAAAGTGCTTTTGAAAAAATGTGGTCTCCATTTCCAGGCATGACTGAAATGGGACATTGTGAGTTGCACAGGATATGGCAATAGCAACATGAAAATGCAAGTGAATACCTGCCCAGTGAGAGCATGCAAAACTGTTCATTTTAAAATCTTCATTTAACCTTAGTTGCCAAAGGTCCAGTAAACACAGACATGTGAGTTGTGGCCCATTGAAAGATGCCAACTCTAAATGTTCTTTTACCTTTTTACAGCATAGAGTACCATACAGGAAACTGTCAGTGTGTCAGATACTGAGGACATTGTTGGGGACATGTCTTATTTCAGTGAATTGTGTCTCTGAAATGTGTGTAGTTTTACATAAATTTAGAAGGATGGTATTTTATTCCAGCATCTGCTATTCAGAATACTGATGAGGAGATTCAGAATATATATATGTGTGGACAGACATGTACCTTGAATAGATTAAATTTGCTTCTAAAAGAGTTATCAGTGCGTCATTTGAAGAATTGTAAAAATGTATGTTTCACTCTTTCAGAAAGACATTTTGAGGCCTATTTATCAGCTTGGTCCTCCTGCCTCACAAAGTGAAGGCAGCTTGCCGTGTTCTTCTGAACATGTTGAAGGTGCAGTCTCACAGTTTGGCTTCACTGAGATACTTAATACAAATTTTTTTGTAGATGTGCAATATTTCAACAGGCGAAGGATAACATACAAGAAGGACTAATTAGTTGTCACTAGGTATGATGATTTAATGAAGTCATCCTCATTACGATGAAAGATGATTGACATAAGACAAGATAGGACTTTATTGATCCCACACCAGGTAATTTATTATGGACTCTTAATGCTCTCTGTATCTGCAAGGCCATTTCTATGTGGTGATTTTTTTCTCAACTGGTGGGTCACGGTCCAAAAGTGGGTCACAGGCGGACATCAGGGTGGAATTCCGCCGTGCACGATACAGAGAGCAGAGGAGCAATGTAAACGTGCGACCATATAGAGACAGAAATGACATGCCCTCCTGTAAGTAAGATAATAAGATAAGGCTATTGAGTTTGTGCTGTATTGTGTTTAATAAAGGGACAAGGTATAGACCTGTTCTATAGGAAATGTATTCTCAAATGACTTATGTTGTGATCTAGCGCTATATAGAAAATAAAATCAAATAAAATCAACCTGACCTTCAAGGGGGGGGGGTGGCCTTCCTAATATAATGGTAGGGAACCACTGCTCTATGTATGGACCACATGTACTCAGAGAAAAAGCGCTCTCTGCCCGCTGGTGGGTGGGTGTGCACACACATGTCTGTGTGTGTGTGTGTGTGTGTGTGTGTGTGTGTGTGTGTGTGTGTGCAGGTGTCTTTGTTTACGCGTGGGTGTGCGTGTGTGTGTGCGCGCGCACCGATCCAGAGAGCAGAGAAGAATTGTAAACATGCGACCACGTAGAGACAGAAATGACATGTCCTCCTGTAAATAAGATAAATAAGATAAGGTTATATAGTTTGTTTAATAAAAGACAAGATATTGACCTGTTCTATACGAAAGGTATTCTCAAATGGCTTATGTTGTGAGCTGGCACTATATAGAAAATAAAATTAAATAAAATTCACTTGACCTTCAAACTGCAACCTGAATGTTCAGCCTTTTCACAGAATTCTGTCTTGGCTGATTTTTTAAAATGCAAATCAATCTACTAATTGTTATTGTTATATTGCAACAATAAAATTAAGTCTATAGATGGACATACATAGATACACACACACACACACACACACACACACACACACACACACACACATATAGTATTTGAATTCCCTGTGGTCTCTGGGGAAAACATTATACCAATTTCCCTTTAAGACATGTGATGTATTAACAATTCCTTATGTGTCCATAAAAAACACATTCCTCCAGAAGCACAAGATAAAAGGCATTATATGTCAGCAGTCTTCTTGTCAATTTGCATCAAAACAATCCACAAAGATAAACTGTATTTCCATACAAACAGATTTTTTTCAACTTGTCAAAATATTACCATTATCAAAATATGAATTTCAGACAGCTTCTGTGTCCGGGGATTGGACCGTCAGGGAGGACACCACGGGGGCGGACCCAGGACACTGGAGGGATTATGTCTCTCGGCTGGCCTGGGAACGCCTTGGGATCCCTCAGCAGGAGCTGGTGGAAGTGGCTGCGGAGAGGGCTGTCTGGGTTTCCTTGCTGAGGCTGCTGCCCCCGCGACCCAGACCTGGATAAGTGGAAGACGACGAGACGGGAGACGATACAATATGAATTTTGTAATCACAGAAATTATACTGGCATTATCATGAATATATGATATGATATGGCACATCCCTGAGGTGATTTATTAGTTTACTGAGGAACATCCCAGTACTGTCCAGTGCTCCCTTATTCTCATTTTAAATTCTCATTTTTTCTATCTCTTTTATTTTTATCGACTCTTTGGTAAACCGTTTCCATCTCAGACACACTCAAATGTGAGTGTCAGTGAAGAATGGCTTGGTTTCGCTTCGCTTAAATTGGAAATGTTCCCTGCATAAAACAAATGTTTATTTTGTGCCTCTGACACTGAGGTCATGTGATGTTGACACTGAAATCAAATGAACATGACTATTTTGGGTGAAGCTCTAATGAAGTGCCATTAGTTCTGAGTATCAAACTTCCAGTTCAGAGACACCCAACTGTGGATATTCTTGAAGGGTATCAGTGTGGCCCACATAGAATGACCAGCCAGTAAATTTTAACAAGTGTAGTTACAATATGAGATCACCAGAGAGAGCATCAACACCCTCTTTGCCTGTTATTGAAAACACTAAGTACCTTCGAAGAGCGCACATTACCTTAGACCTTCGCTGAAAAAAGTCAGAGAGAGCGATCTGGAGAGATCTCGTAGTGGAGTACATTGTTTATGGTTTTAAAATTTCAGAGAAGGAGCCAAAGATTGTGAGCATGTCAACTGCCATATATTCGTGTATGTATGTATGTATGTACTGATCTGTTCATTTATTTCATTACTTGCACTGTTGTACCCTGAAAAGCGCTGTATAAGATCTAGCTATAAGATATTATTTTGATTATTATTTTTGATAATAATGATAGTATTTATTTCTGTATTGCTTTTTTTCATTAGTCTCCTCATATTGTGGAATGACATGGAGCGAAACACAGCGATCCAGGATCCCTTTCATCTGAGAAGGGTGTGATATACTGCTCAGCTTACTTGATCATACCTGTGGCTGCATCGGATAGAACAGATGAGCTTCATGAGATCTCCACAATACGCACATTCTACGGTGGTAGCACACACACACACACACACGCAAACAAAACAAACCTTTTTTCAAATGAAATTTCCATCTCAGACACACTCAAATGATGTTCATGAAGGAAAATGTGGCTTCATTTGACTTACATTGCAGTTACTGCACATACACAGCAAATAGCCAGAAGGAAATACAAACTCACCAGAGGAAGCACTAATATCACTAGTCACTGTTAAAAGTGTGGCTGTTTTTATGTGCCAAACTGTCTTGGAACTAAATCTGGAGCTGAAAAACACTCAAATGTGAATGTTTTTGAAGGACAGTCTTGTTTAATTTGGCTTCTGTTTCAGTTACTGTGACAAATATGACAAGTGTTCAGTTTGTGCTTCTGTCGCTCATGTAATGTGATTTTGACTGAGATATCAAATGAGCATCACCATTTAAGATTCATTTGTTTTTATGTGTCACACTGTCTCAGAATGTCAATTCCACTTTAGAAACATTCAACTGTGAATATTTATGATGGACACGGTGGCACGGTGGCAACACTGTCGCCTCACAGCAAGAAGGTCCCGGGTTCGTGACAATTTCACTTGAGAAATGTACAACTGTGAATGTTTGTGAAGGACAACAAGTTTTAATTTGACTTACTTCACAGTTTCTGTGAAAAATACCAGTGTTGATGTTGTGCCTCTGTCGCTCATGTAGTGTGATTTTGACCCTAATACCAAATGAATGTTATCATTTCAGATTCATTTGTTTTTATGTGTCACACTCTCTCAGAATGACAATGCCTCTTCAGAAACATTCAACTGTGAATGTTCATGAAGGACAACATGTTTTAATTTGACTTCCTTCACAGTTTCTGTGAAAAGTACAAGTGTTGATGTGCTCTTGCCGCGAATGTGTAGTGATTTTGACTGTAAACCAAATGAATGTTTTCATTCATTCATTCATTCATCTTCTTTACCCGCGCATCCCATTTCGGGGTTGCGGGGGGCTGGAGCCTATCCCAGCTAGCAATGGGCGAGAGGCGGGGTACACCCTGAACCGGTCGCCAGCCGATCGCAGGGCTACACACACAGACAACTCACACTTCACAGTTTCTGTGAAAAATACAAGTGTTGATGTTGTGCCTCTGTCGCTCATGTAGTGTGATTTTGATTTCAAAATCAAATGAGCGTCACCATTTAAGATTCATTTGTTTTTATGTGTCACACTGTCTCAGAATGACAATTCCACTTTAGAAACATTCAACTGTGAATGTTCTTGATGGACAACATGTTTTAATTTGACTTCCTCCACAGTTACTATGAAAAATACCAGTGTTGATGTTGTACTTCTCTTGCTCATGTAGTGTGATTTTGACTGTAAAATCAAATGAGCGTCACCATTTAAGATTCTTTTGTTTTTATGTGTCACACTGTCTCAGACTGACAATTTCACTTGAGAAATGTACAACTGTGAATGTTTGTGAAGGACAACAAGTTTTAATTTGACTTACGTCACAGTTTTTGTGATAAATACAAGTGTTGCTGTTGTGCCTCTGTAGCTCATGTAGTGTGATTTTGACCCTAATACCAAATGAATGTTATCATTTAAGATTCATTTGTTTTTATGTGTCACACTGTCTCAGAATGACAATTCCATTTTAGAAACATTCAACTGTGAATATTTATGATGGACAACATGTTTCATGTTCATTTTGTGCTCCTGTCGCTCATATGTAATGATTTTGACTGTAAAATCAAATGAGCGTCACCATTTAAGATTCATGTGTTTTTATGTCACACTGTCTCAGAATGACAGTGCCTCTTTAGAAATATTCAACTGTGAATGTTTATGAAGGACAACATGGTTTCATTTGACTTTCTTCACAGTTTCTGTGAAAAATACAAGTGTTGATGTTGTGCTTCTGTTGCTCATGTAGTGTGTTTTTGATTGTAAAATCAAATGAGCGTCACCATTTGAGATTCATTTGTTTTTATGTGTCACACTGTCTCAGAATGACAATTCCACTTTAGAAACATTCAACTGTGAATATTTATGGTGGACAACATGTTTCATGTTCATTTTGTGCTCCTGTCGCTCATATGTAATGATTTTGACTGTAAAATCAAATGAGCGTCACCATTTAAGATTCAATTGTTTGTATGTGTCACACTGTCTGAGACTGACAATTTCACTTGAGACATATTCAACTGTGAATGTTTGTGAAGGACAACATGTTTTAATTTGATTTTCTTCACAGTTTCTGTGATAAATACAAGTGTTGATGTTGTGCCTCTGTCGCTCATGTAGTGTGATTTTGATTTCAAAATCAAATGAGTGTCACCATTTAAGATTCATTTGTTTTTATGTGTCACACTGTCTCAGAATGACAATTCCACTTTAGTAACATTCAACTGTGAATGTTCTTGATGGACAACATGTTTTAATTTGACTTCCTCCACAGTTACTATGAGAAATACCTGTGTTGATGTTGTGCTTCTGTTGCTCATGTAGTGTGATTTTGACTTTAAAATCAAATGAGTGTCACCATTTGAGATTCATTTGTTTGTATGTGTCACACTGTCTGAGACTGACAATTTCACTTGAGACATATTCAACTGTGAATGTGTGTGAAGGACAACATGTTTTAATTTGACTTACTTCACAGTTTCTGTGAAAAATACCAGTGTTGATGTTGTGCCTCTGTAGCTCATGTAGTGTGATTGTGACCCTAATACCAAATGAATGTTATCATTTCAGATTAATTTGTTTTTATGTGTCACACTGTCTCAGAATGACAATTCCATTTTAGAAACATTCAACTGTGAATATTTATGATGGACAACATGTTTCATGTTCATTTTGTGCTCCTGTCGCTCATATGTAATGATTTTGACTATAAAATCAAATGAGCGTCACCATTTAAGATTCATGTGTTTTTATGTCACACTGTCTCAGAATGACAGTGCCTCTTTAGAAATATTCAACTGTGAATGTTTATGAAGGACAACATGTTTCATGTTCATTTTGTGCTCCTGTCGCTCATATGTAATGATTTTGACTGTAAAATCAAATGAGCGTCACCATTTAAGATTCATTTGTTTGTATGTGTCACACTGTGTCAGAATGACAATTCCACTTTAGAAACATTCAACTGTGAATGTTTTTAAAGGACAACATTGTTTCATTTGATTTCCTTCACAGTTTTCTGTGATAAATAGAAGTGTCGATGTTGTACTCCTGTCTCTCATGTTGTGTGATTTTGAAAGTCAAATTAAATGAGCATCACCTTTGAAGATTCATTTTTTTTATGTCACACTGTCTCAGAATGACAATTCCACTTAAGAAACACTCTGCTATGAATATTTATGATGGACAACATGTTTCATGTTCATTTTGTGCTCCTGTCGCTCATATGTAATGATTTTGACTGTAAAATCAAATGAGCGTCACCATTTAAGATTCTTTTGTTTTTATGTGTCACACTGTCTCAGACTGACAATTTCACTTGAGAAATGTACAACTGTGAATGTTTGTGAAGGACAACAAGTTTTAATTTGACTTACGTCACAGTTTTTGTGATAAATACAAGTGTTGCTGTTGTGCCTCTGTAGCTCATGTAGTGTGATTTTGACCCTAATACCAAATGAATGTTATCATTTAAGATTCATTTGTTTTTATGTGTCACACTGTCTCAGAATGACAATTCCATTTTAGAAACATTCAACTGTGAATATTTATGATGGACAACATGTTTCATGTTCATTTTGTGCTCCTGTCGCTCATATGTAATGATTTTGACTGTAAAATCAAATGAGCGTCACCATTTAAGATTCATGTGTTTTTATGTCACACTGTCTCAGAATGACAGTGCCTCTTTAGAAATATTCAACTGTGAATGTTTATGAAGGACAACATGGTTTCATTTGACTTTCTTCACAGTTTCTGTGAAAAATACAAGTGTTGATGTTGTGCTTCTGTTGCTCATGTAGTGTGTTTTTGATTGTAAAATCAAATGAGCGTCACCATTTGAGATTCATTTGTTTTTATGTGTCACACTGTCTCAGAATGACAATTCCACTTTAGAAACATTCAACTGTGAATATTTATGATGGACAACATGTTTCATGTTCATTTTGTGCTCCTGTCGCTCATATGTAATGATTTTGACTGTAAAATCAAATGAGCGTCACCATTTAAGATTCATGTGTTTTTATGTCACACTGTCTCAGAATGACAATTCCACTTTAGAAACATTCAACTGTGAATGTTCTTGATGGACAACATGTTTTAATTTGACTTCCTCCACAGTTACTATGAGAAATACCTGTGTTGATGTTGTGCTTCTGTTGCTCATGTAGTGTGATTTTGACTTTAAAATCAAATGAGCGTCACCATTTAAGATTCTTTTGTTTTTATGTGTCACACTGTCTCAGACTGACAATTTCACTCGAGAAATGTACAACTGTGAATGTTTGTGAAGGACAACAAGTTTTAATTTGACTTACGTCACAGTTTTTGTGATAAATACAAGTGTTGATGTTGTGCCTCTGTAGCTCATGTAGTGTGATTGTGACCCTAATACCAAATGAATGTTATCATTTCAGATTAATTTGTTTTTATGTGTCACACTGTCTCAGAATGACAATTCCATTTTAGAAACATTCAACTGTGAATATTTATGATGGACAACATGTTTCATGTTCATTTTGTGCTCCTGTCGCTCATATGTAATGATTTTGACTGTAAAATCAAATGAGCGTCACCATTTAAGATTCAATTGTTTGTATGTGTCACACTGTCTGAGACTGACAATTTCACTTGAGACATATTCAACTGTGAATGTTTGTGAAGGACAACATGTTTTAATTTGATTTTCTTCACAGTTTCTGTGATAAATACAAGTGTTGATGTTGTGCCTCTGTCGCTCATGTAGTGTGATTTTGATTTCAAAATCAAATGAGTGTCACCATTTAAGATTCATTTGTTTTTATGTGTCACACTGTCTCAGAATGACAATTCCACTTTAGAAACATTCAAATGTGAATGTTCTTGATGGACAACATGTTTTAATTTGACTTCCTCCACAGTTACTATGAGAAATACCTGTGTTGATGTTGTGCTTCTGTTGCTCATGTAGTGTGATTTTGACTTTAAAATCAAATGAGTGTCACCATTTGAGATTCATTTGTTTGTATGTGTCACACTGTCTGAGACTGACAATTTCACTTGAGACATATTCAACTGTGAATGTGTGTGAAGGACAACATGTTTTAATTTGACTTTCTTCAGAGTTTCTGTGATAAATACAAGTGTTGATGTTGTGCCTCTGTCGCTCATGTAGTGTGATTTTGACCGTAATACCAAATGAATGTTTTCATTTAAGATTCATTTGTTTTTATGTGCCACACTGCCTCAGAATGACAATTCCACTTTAGAAACATTCAACTGTGAATATTTATGAAGGACAACATGTTTCATGTTCATTTTTTGCTCTTGTCGCTCATATGTAATGATTTTGACTGTAAAATCAAATGAGCGTCACCATTTAAGATTCATTTGTTTTTATGTCTCACACTCTCTCAGGATGTGAATTCCACTTGAGAAACATTCTACGGTGAATGTTTATGATGGACAACATGTTTTAATTTGACTTTCTTCACAGTTACTATGAGAAATACCTGTGTTGATGTTGTGCTTCTGTTGCTCATGTAGTGTGATTTTGACTGTAAAATCAAATGAGTGTCACCATTTAAGATTCATGTGTTTTTATGTCACACTGTCTCAGAATGACAGTCCCTCTTTAGAAATATTCAACTGTGAATGTTTATGAAGGACAACATGGTTTCATTTGACTTTCTTCACAGTTTCTGTGATAAATACAAGTGTTGATGTGCTTCTGTCGCTCATGTAGTGTGTTTTTGATTGTAAAATCAAATGAGCGTCACCATTTGAGATTCATTTGTTTTTATGTGTCACACTGTCTCAGAATGACAATTCCACTTTAGAAACATTCAACTGTGAATATTTATGATGGACAACATGTTTCATGTTCATTTTGTGCTCCTGTCGCTCATATGTAATGATTTTGACTGTAAAATCAAATGAGCGTCACCATTTAAGATTCAATTGTTTGTATGTGTCACACTGTCTGAGACTGACAATTTCACTTGAGACATATTCAACTGTGAATGTTTGTGAAGGACAACATGTTTTAATTTGATTTTCTTCACAGTTTCTGTGATAAATACAAGTGTTGATGTTGTGCCTCTGTCGCTCATGTAGTGTGATTTTGATTTCAAAATCAAATGAGTGTCACCATTTAAGATTCATTTGTTTTTATGTGTCACACTGTCTCAGAATGACAATTCCACTTTAGAAACATTCAAATGTGAATGTTCTTGATGGACAACATGTTTTAATTTGACTTCCTCCACAGTTACTATGAGAAATACCTGTGTTGATGTTGTGCTTCTGTTGCTCATGTAGTGTGATTTTGACTTTAAAATCAAATGAGCGTCACCATTTAAGATTCTTTTGTTTTTATGTGTCACACTGTCTCAGACTGACAATTTCACTCGAGAAATGTACAACTGTGAATGTTTGTGAAGGACAACAAGTTTTAATTTGACTTACGTCACAGTTTTTGTGATAAATACAAGTGTTGATGTTGTGCCTCTGTAGCTCATGTAGTGTGATTGTGACCCTAATACCAAATGAATGTTATCATTTCAGATTAATTTGTTTTTATGTGTCACACTGTCTCAGAATGACAATTCCATTTTAGAAACATTCAACTGTGAATATTTATGATGGACAACATGTTTCATGTTCATTTTGTGCTCCTGTCGCTCATATGTAATGATTTTGACTATAAAATCAAATGAGCGTCACCATTTAAGATTCATGTGTTTTTATGTCACACTGTCTCAGAATGACAGTGCCTCTTTAGAAATATTCAACTGTGAATGTTTATGAAGGACAACATGTTTCATGTTCATTTTGTGCTCCTGTCGCTCATATGTAATGATTTTGACTGTAAAATCAAATGAGCGTCACCATTTAAGATTCATTTGTTTGTATGTGTCACACTGTGTCAGAATGACAATTCCACTTTAGAAACATTCAACTGTGAATGTTTTTAAAGGACAACATTGTTTCATTTGATTTCCTTCACAGTTTTCTGTGATAAATAGAAGTGTCGATGTTGTACTCCTGTCTCTCATGTTGTGTGATTTTGAAAGTCAAATTAAATGAGCATCACCTTTGAAGATTCATTTTTTTTATGTCACACTGTCTCAGAATGACAATTCCACTTAAGAAACACTCTGCTATGAATATTTATGATGGACAACATGTTTCATGTTCATTTTGTGCTCCTGTCGCTCATATGTAATGATTTTGACTGTAAAATCAAATGAGCGTCACCATTTAAGATTCTTTTGTTTTTATGTGTCACACTGTCTCAGACTGACAATTTCACTTGAGAAATGTACAACTGTGAATGTTTGTGAAGGACAACAAGTTTTAATTTGACTTACGTCACAGTTTTTGTGATAAATACAAGTGTTGCTGTTGTGCCTCTGTAGCTCATGTAGTGTGATTTTGACCCTAATACCAAATGAATGTTATCATTTAAGATTCATTTGTTTTTATGTGTCACACTGTCTCAGAATGACAATTCCATTTTAGAAACATTCAACTGTGAATATTTATGATGGACAACATGTTTCATGTTCATTTTGTGCTCCTGTCGCTCATATGTAATGATTTTGACTGTAAAATCAAATGAGCGTCACCATTTAAGATTCATGTGTTTTTATGTCACACTGTCTCAGAATGACAGTGCCTCTTTAGAAATATTCAACTGTGAATGTTTATGAAGGACAACATGGTTTCATTTGACTTTCTTCACAGTTTCTGTGAAAAATACAAGTGTTGATGTTGTGCTTCTGTTGCTCATGTAGTGTGTTTTTGATTGTAAAATCAAATGAGCGTCACCATTTGAGATTCATTTGTTTTTATGTGTCACACTGTCTCAGAATGACAATTCCACTTTAGAAACATTCAACTGTGA
Organism: Chaetodon auriga; assembly: GCF_051107435.1. NCBI lineage: Eukaryota > Metazoa > Chordata > Actinopteri > Chaetodontiformes > Chaetodontidae > Chaetodon > Chaetodon auriga. Next base: position 433,226 of record NW_027481994.1, on the reverse strand, counting down.
ATATTTATGATGGACAACATGTTTCATGTTCATTTTGTGCTCCTGTCGCTCATATGTAATGATTTTGACTGTAAAATCAAATGAGCGTCACCATTTAAGATTCATGTGTTTTTATGTCACACTGTCTCAGAATGACAATTCCACTTTAGAAACATTCAACTGTGAATGTTCTTGATGGACAACATGTTTTAATTTGACTTCCTCCACAGTTACTATGAGAAATACCTGTGTTGATGTTGTGCTTCTGTTGCTCATGTAGTGTGATTTTGACTTTAAAATCAAATGAGCGTCACCATTTAAGATTCTTTTGTTTTTATGTGTCACACTGTCTCAGACTGACAATTTCACTCGAGAAATGTACAACTGTGAATGTTTGTGAAGGACAACAAGTTTTAATTTGACTTACGTCACAGTTTTTGTGATAAATACAAGTGTTGATGTTGTGCCTCTGTAGCTCATGTAGTGTGATTGTGACCCTAATACCAAATGAATGTTATCATTTCAGATTAATTTGTTTTTATGTGTCACACTGTCTCAGAATGACAATTCCATTTTAGAAACATTCAACTGTGAATATTTATGATGGACAACATGTTTCATGTTCATTTTGTGCTCCTGTCGCTCATATGTAATGATTTTGACTGTAAAATCAAATGAGCGTCACCATTTAAGATTCAATTGTTTGTATGTGTCACACTGTCTGAGACTGACAATTTCACTTGAGACATATTCAACTGTGAATGTTTGTGAAGGACAACATGTTTTAATTTGATTTTCTTCACAGTTTCTGTGATAAATACAAGTGTTGATGTTGTGCCTCTGTCGCTCATGTAGTGTGATTTTGATTTCAAAATCAAATGAGTGTCACCATTTAAGATTCATTTGTTTTTATGTGTCACACTGTCTCAGAATGACAATTCCACTTTAGAAACATTCAAATGTGAATGTTCTTGATGGACAACATGTTTTAATTTGACTTCCTCCACAGTTACTATGAGAAATACCTGTGTTGATGTTGTGCTTCTGTTGCTCATGTAGTGTGATTTTGACTTTAAAATCAAATGAGTGTCACCATTTGAGATTCATTTGTTTGTATGTGTCACACTGTCTGAGACTGACAATTTCACTTGAGACATATTCAACTGTGAATGTGTGTGAAGGACAACATGTTTTAATTTGACTTTCTTCAGAGTTTCTGTGATAAATACAAGTGTTGATGTTGTGCCTCTGTCGCTCATGTAGTGTGATTTTGACCGTAATACCAAATGAATGTTTTCATTTAAGATTCATTTGTTTTTATGTGCCACACTGCCTCAGAATGACAATTCCACTTTAGAAACATTCAACTGTGAATATTTATGAAGGACAACATGTTTCATGTTCATTTTTTGCTCTTGTCGCTCATATGTAATGATTTTGACTGTAAAATCAAATGAGCGTCACCATTTAAGATTCATTTGTTTTTATGTCTCACACTCTCTCAGGATGTGAATTCCACTTGAGAAACATTCTACGGTGAATGTTTATGATGGACAACATGTTTTAATTTGACTTTCTTCACAGTTACTATGAGAAATACCTGTGTTGATGTTGTGCTTCTGTTGCTCATGTAGTGTGATTTTGACTGTAAAATCAAATGAGTGTCACCATTTAAGATTCATGTGTTTTTATGTCACACTGTCTCAGAATGACAGTCCCTCTTTAGAAATATTCAACTGTGAATGTTTATGAAGGACAACATGGTTTCATTTGACTTTCTTCACAGTTTCTGTGATAAATACAAGTGTTGATGTGCTTCTGTCGCTCATGTAGTGTGTTTTTGATTGTAAAATCAAATGAGCGTCACCATTTGAGATTCATTTGTTTTTATGTGTCACACTGTCTCAGAATGACAATTCCACTTTAGAAACATTCAACTGTGAATATTTATGATGGACAACATGTTTCATGTTCATTTTGTGCTCCTGTCGCTCATATGTAATGATTTTGACTGTAAAATCAAATGAGCGTCACCATTTAAGATTCAATTGTTTGTATGTGTCACACTGTCTGAGACTGACAATTTCACTTGAGACATATTCAACTGTGAATGTTTGTGAAGGACAACATGTTTTAATTTGATTTTCTTCACAGTTTCTGTGATAAATACAAGTGTTGATGTTGTGCCTCTGTCGCTCATGTAGTGTGATTTTGATTTCAAAATCAAATGAGTGTCACCATTTAAGATTCATTTGTTTTTATGTGTCACACTGTCTCAGAATGACAATTCCACTTTAGAAACATTCAAATGTGAATGTTCTTGATGGACAACATGTTTTAATTTGACTTCCTCCACAGTTACTATGAGAAATACCTGTGTTGATGTTGTGCTTCTGTTGCTCATGTAGTGTGATTTTGACTTTAAAATCAAATGAGCGTCACCATTTAAGATTCTTTTGTTTTTATGTGTCACACTGTCTCAGACTGACAATTTCACTCGAGAAATGTACAACTGTGAATGTTTGTGAAGGACAACAAGTTTTAATTTGACTTACGTCACAGTTTTTGTGATAAATACAAGTGTTGATGTTGTGCCTCTGTAGCTCATGTAGTGTGATTGTGACCCTAATACCAAATGAATGTTATCATTTCAGATTAATTTGTTTTTATGTGTCACACTGTCTCAGAATGACAATTCCATTTTAGAAACATTCAACTGTGAATATTTATGATGGACAACATGTTTCATGTTCATTTTGTGCTCCTGTCGCTCATATGTAATGATTTTGACTATAAAATCAAATGAGCGTCACCATTTAAGATTCATGTGTTTTTATGTCACACTGTCTCAGAATGACAGTGCCTCTTTAGAAATATTCAACTGTGAATGTTTATGAAGGACAACATGTTTCATGTTCATTTTGTGCTCCTGTCGCTCATATGTAATGATTTTGACTGTAAAATCAAATGAGCGTCACCATTTAAGATTCATTTGTTTGTATGTGTCACACTGTGTCAGAATGACAATTCCACTTTAGAAACATTCAACTGTGAATGTTTTTAAAGGACAACATTGTTTCATTTGATTTCCTTCACAGTTTTCTGTGATAAATAGAAGTGTCGATGTTGTACTCCTGTCTCTCATGTTGTGTGATTTTGAAAGTCAAATTAAATGAGCATCACCTTTGAAGATTCATTTTTTTTATGTCACACTGTCTCAGAATGACAATTCCACTTAAGAAACACTCTGCTATGAATATTTATGATGGACAACATGTTTCATGTTCATTTTGTGCTCCTGTCGCTCATATGTAATGATTTTGACTGTAAAATCAAATGAGCGTCACCATTTAAGATTCTTTTGTTTTTATGTGTCACACTGTCTCAGACTGACAATTTCACTTGAGAAATGTACAACTGTGAATGTTTGTGAAGGACAACAAGTTTTAATTTGACTTACGTCACAGTTTTTGTGATAAATACAAGTGTTGCTGTTGTGCCTCTGTAGCTCATGTAGTGTGATTTTGACCCTAATACCAAATGAATGTTATCATTTAAGATTCATTTGTTTTTATGTGTCACACTGTCTCAGAATGACAATTCCATTTTAGAAACATTCAACTGTGAATATTTATGATGGACAACATGTTTCATGTTCATTTTGTGCTCCTGTCGCTCATATGTAATGATTTTGACTGTAAAATCAAATGAGCGTCACCATTTAAGATTCATGTGTTTTTATGTCACACTGTCTCAGAATGACAGTGCCTCTTTAGAAATATTCAACTGTGAATGTTTATGAAGGACAACATGGTTTCATTTGACTTTCTTCACAGTTTCTGTGAAAAATACAAGTGTTGATGTTGTGCTTCTGTTGCTCATGTAGTGTGTTTTTGATTGTAAAATCAAATGAGCGTCACCATTTGAGATTCATTTGTTTTTATGTGTCACACTGTCTCAGAATGACAATTCCACTTTAGAAACATTCAACTGTGAATATTTATGATGGACAACATGTTTCATGTTCATTTTGTGCTCCTGTCGCTCATATGTAATGATTTTGACTGTAAAATCAAATGAGCGTCACCATTTAAGATTCATGTGTTTTTATGTCACACTGTCTCAGAATGACAATTCCACTTTAGAAACATTCAACTGTGAATGTTCTTGATGGACAACATGTTTTAATTTGACTTCCTCCACAGTTACTATGAGAAATACCTGTGTTGATGTTGTGCTTCTGTTGCTCATGTAGTGTGATTTTGACTTTAAAATCAAATGAGCGTCACCATTTAAGATTCTTTTGTTTTTATGTGTCACACTGTCTCAGACTGACAATTTCACTCGAGAAATGTACAACTGTGAATGTTTGTGAAGGACAACAAGTTTTAATTTGACTTACGTCACAGTTTTTGTGATAAATACAAGTGTTGATGTTGTGCCTCTGTAGCTCATGTAGTGTGATTGTGACCCTAATACCAAATGAATGTTATCATTTCAGATTAATTTGTTTTTATGTGTCACACTGTCTCAGAATGACAATTCCATTTTAGAAACATTCAACTGTGAATATTTATGATGGACAACATGTTTCATGTTCATTTTGTGCTCCTGTCGCTCATATGTAATGATTTTGACTGTAAAATCAAATGAGCGTCACCATTTAAGATTCAATTGTTTGTATGTGTCACACTGTCTGAGACTGACAATTTCACTTGAGACATATTCAACTGTGAATGTTTGTGAAGGACAACATGTTTTAATTTGATTTTCTTCACAGTTTCTGTGATAAATACAAGTGTTGATGTTGTGCCTCTGTCGCTCATGTAGTGTGATTTTGATTTCAAAATCAAATGAGTGTCACCATTTAAGATTCATTTGTTTTTATGTGTCACACTGTCTCAGAATGACAATTCCACTTTAGAAACATTCAAATGTGAATGTTCTTGATGGACAACATGTTTTAATTTGACTTCCTCCACAGTTACTATGAGAAATACCTGTGTTGATGTTGTGCTTCTGTTGCTCATGTAGTGTGATTTTGACTTTAAAATCAAATGAGTGTCACCATTTGAGATTCATTTGTTTGTATGTGTCACACTGTCTGAGACTGACAATTTCACTTGAGACATATTCAACTGTGAATGTGTGTGAAGGACAACATGTTTTAATTTGACTTTCTTCAGAGTTTCTGTGATAAATACAAGTGTTGATGTTGTGCCTCTGTCGCTCATGTAGTGTGATTTTGACCGTAATACCAAATGAATGTTTTCATTTAAGATTCATTTGTTTTTATGTGCCACACTGCCTCAGAATGACAATTCCACTTTAGAAACATTCAACTGTGAATATTTATGAAGGACAACATGTTTCATGTTCATTTTTTGCTCTTGTCGCTCATATGTAATGATTTTGACTGTAAAATCAAATGAGCGTCACCATTTAAGATTCATTTGTTTTTATGTCTCACACTCTCTCAGGATGTGAATTCCACTTGAGAAACATTCTACGGTGAATGTTTATGATGGACAACATGTTTTAATTTGACTTTCTTCACAGTTACTATGAGAAATACCTGTGTTGATGTTGTGCTTCTGTTGCTCATGTAGTGTGATTTTGACTGTAAAATCAAATGAGTGTCACCATTTAAGATTCATGTGTTTTTATGTCACACTGTCTCAGAATGACAGTCCCTCTTTAGAAATATTCAACTGTGAATGTTTATGAAGGACAACATGGTTTCATTTGACTTTCTTCACAGTTTCTGTGATAAATACAAGTGTTGATGTGCTTCTGTCGCTCATGTAGTGTGTTTTTGATTGTAAAATCAAATGAGCGTCACCATTTGAGATTCATTTGTTTTTATGTGTCACACTGTCTCAGAATGACAATTCCACTTTAGAAACATTCAACTGTGAATATTTATGATGGACAACATGTTTCATGTTCATTTTGTGCTCCTGTCGCTCATATGTAATGATTTTGACTGTAAAATCAAATGAGCGTCACCATTTAAGATTCAATTGTTTGTATGTGTCACACTGTCTGAGACTGACAATTTCACTTGAGACATATTCAACTGTGAATGTTTGTGAAGGACAACATGTTTTAATTTGATTTTCTTCACAGTTTCTGTGATAAATACAAGTGTTGATGTTGTGCCTCTGTCGCTCATGTAGTGTGATTTTGATTTCAAAATCAAATGAGTGTCACCATTTAAGATTCATTTGTTTTTATGTGTCACACTGTCTCAGAATGACAATTCCACTTTAGAAACATTCAAATGTGAATGTTCTTGATGGACAACATGTTTTAATTTGACTTCCTCCACAGTTACTATGAGAAATACCTGTGTTGATGTTGTGCTTCTGTTGCTCATGTAGTGTGATTTTGACTTTAAAATCAAATGAGCGTCACCATTTAAGATTCTTTTGTTTTTATGTGTCACACTGTCTCAGACTGACAATTTCACTCGAGAAATGTACAACTGTGAATGTTTGTGAAGGACAACAAGTTTTAATTTGACTTACGTCACAGTTTTTGTGATAAATACAAGTGTTGATGTTGTGCCTCTGTAGCTCATGTAGTGTGATTGTGACCCTAATACCAAATGAATGTTATCATTTCAGATTAATTTGTTTTTATGTGTCACACTGTCTCAGAATGACAATTCCATTTTAGAAACATTCAACTGTGAATATTTATGATGGACAACATGTTTCATGTTCATTTTGTGCTCCTGTCGCTCATATGTAATGATTTTGACTGTAAAATCAAATGAGCGTCACCATTTAAGATTCATGTGTTTTTATGTCACACTGTCTCAGAATGACAGTGCCTCTTTAGAAATATTCAACTGTGAATGTTTATGAAGGACAACATGTTTCATGTTCATTTTGTGCTCCTGTCGCTCATATGTAATGATTTTGACTGTAAAATCAAATGAGCGTCACCATTTAAGATTCATTTGTTTGTATGTGTCACACTGTGTCAGAATGACAATTCCACTTTAGAAACATTCAACTGTGAATGTTTTTAAAGGACAACATTGTTTCATTTGATTTCCTTCACAGTTTTCTGTGATAAATAGAAGTGTCGATGTTGTACTCCTGTCTCTCATGTTGTGTGATTTTGAAAGTCAAATTAAATGAGCATCACCTTTGAAGATTCATTTTTTTTATGTCACACTGTCTCAGAATGACAATTCCACTTAAGAAACACTCTGCTATGAATATTTATGATGGACAACATGTTTCATGTTCATTTTGTGCTCCTGTCGCTCATATGTAATGATTTTGACTGTAAAATCAAATGAGCGTCACCATTTAAGATTCTTTTGTTTTTATGTGTCACACTGTCTCAGACTGACAATTTCACTTGAGAAATGTACAACTGTGAATGTTTGTGAAGGACAACAAGTTTTAATTTGACTTACGTCACAGTTTTTGTGATAAATACAAGTGTTGCTGTTGTGCCTCTGTAGCTCATGTAGTGTGATTTTGACCCTAATACCAAATGAATGTTATCATTTAAGATTCATTTGTTTTTATGTGTCACACTGTCTCAGAATGACAATTCCATTTTAGAAACATTCAACTGTGAATATTTATGATGGACAACATGTTTCATGTTCATTTTGTGCTCCTGTCGCTCATATGTAATGATTTTGACTGTAAAATCAAATGAGCGTCACCATTTAAGATTCATGTGTTTTTATGTCACACTGTCTCAGAATGACAGTGCCTCTTTAGAAATATTCAACTGTGAATGTTTATGAAGGACAACATGGTTTCATTTGACTTTCTTCACAGTTTCTGTGAAAAATACAAGTGTTGATGTTGTGCTTCTGTTGCTCATGTAGTGTGTTTTTGATTGTAAAATCAAATGAGCGTCACCATTTGAGATTCATTTGTTTTTATGTGTCACACTGTCTCAGAATGACAATTCCACTTTAGAAACATTCAACTGTGAATATTTATGATGGACAACATGTTTCATGTTCATTTTGTGCTCCTGTCGCTCATATGTAATGATTTTGACTGTAAAATCAAATGAGCGTCACCATTTAAGATTCATGTGTTTTTATGTCACACTGTCTCAGAATGACAATTCCACTTTAGAAACATTCAACTGTGAATGTTCTTGATGGACAACATGTTTTAATTTGACTTCCTCCACAGTTACTATGAGAAATACCTGTGTTGATGTTGTGCTTCTGTTGCTCATGTAGTGTGATTTTGACTTTAAAATCAAATGAGCGTCACCATTTAAGATTCTTTTGTTTTTATGTGTCACACTGTCTCAGACTGACAATTTCACTCGAGAAATGTACAACTGTGAATGTTTGTGAAGGACAACAAGTTTTAATTTGACTTACGTCACAGTTTTTGTGATAAATACAAGTGTTGATGTTGTGCCTCTGTAGCTCATGTAGTGTGATTGTGACCCTAATACCAAATGAATGTTATCATTTCAGATTAATTTGTTTTTATGTGTCACACTGTCTCAGAATGACAATTCCATTTTAGAAACATTCAACTGTGAATATTTATGATGGACAACATGTTTCATGTTCATTTTGTGCTCCTGTCGCTCATATGTAATGATTTTGACTGTAAAATCAAATGAGCGTCACCATTTAAGATTCATGTGTTTTTATGTCACACTGTCTCAGAATGACAGTGCCTCTTTAGAAATATTCAACTGTGAATGTTTATGAAGGACAACATGGTTTCATTTGACTTTCTTCACAGTTTCTGTGATAAATACAAGTGTTGATGTGCTTCTGTCGCTCATGTAGTGTGTTTTTGATTGTAAAATCAAATGAGCGTCACCATTTGAGATTCATTTGTTTTTATGTGTCACACTGTCTCAGAATGACAATTCCACTTTAGAAACATTCAACTGTGAATATTTATGATGGACAACATGTTTCATGTTCATTTTGTGCTCCTGTCGCTCATATGTAATGATTTTGACTGTAAAATCAAATGAGCGTCACCATTTAAGATTCAATTGTTTGTATGTGTCACACTGTCTGAGACTGACAATTTCACTTGAGACATATTCAACTGTGAATGTTTGTGAAGGACAACATGTTTTAATTTGATTTTCTTCACAGTTTCTGTGATAAATACAAGTGTTGATGTTGTGCCTCTGTCGCTCATGTAGTGTGATTTTGATTTCAAAATCAAATGAGTGTCACCATTTAAGATTCATTTGTTTTTATGTGTCACACTGTCTCAGAATGACAATTCCACTTTAGAAACATTCAAATGTGAATGTTCTTGATGGACAACATGTTTTAATTTGACTTCCTCCACAGTTACTATGAGAAATACCTGTGTTGATGTTGTGCTTCTGTTGCTCATGTAGTGTGATTTTGACTTTAAAATCAAATGAGTGTCACCATTTGAGATTCATTTGTTTGTATGTGTCACACTGTCTGAGACTGACAATTTCACTTGAGACATATTCAACTGTGAATGTGTGTGAAGGACAACATGTTTTAATTTGACTTTCTTCAGAGTTTCTGTGATAAATACAAGTGTTGATGTTGTGCCTCTGTCGCTCATGTAGTGTGATTTTGACCGTAATACCAAATGAATGTTTTCATTTAAGATTCATTTGTTTTTATGTGCCACACTGCCTCAGAATGACAATTCCACTTTAGAAACATTCAACTGTGAATATTTATGAAGGACAACATGTTTCATGTTCATTTTTTGCTCTTGTCGCTCATATGTAATGATTTTGACTGTAAAATCAAATGAGCGTCACCATTTAAGATTCATTTGTTTTTATGTCTCACACTCTCTCAGGATGTGAATTCCACTTGAGAAACATTCTACGGTGAATGTTTATGATGGACAACATGTTTTAATTTGACTTTCTTCACAGTTACTATGAGAAATACCTGTGTTGATGTTGTGCTTCTGTTGCTCATGTAGTGTGATTTTGACTGTAAAATCAAATGAGTGTCACCATTTAAGATTCATGTGTTTTTATGTCACACTGTCTCAGAATGACAGTCCCTCTTTAGAAATATTCAACTGTGAATGTTTATGAAGGACAACATGGTTTCATTTGACTTTCTTCACAGTTTCTGTGATAAATACAAGTGTTGATGTGCTTCTGTCGCTCATGTAGTGTGTTTTTGATTGTAAAATCAAATGAGCGTCACCATTTGAGATTCATTTGTTTTTATGTGTCACACTGTCTCAGAATGACAATTCCACTTTAGAAACATTCAACTGTGAATATTTATGATGGACAACATGTTTCATGTTCATTTTGTGCTCCTGTCGCTCATATGTAATGATTTTGACTGTAAAATCAAATGAGCGTCACCATTTAAGATTCAATTGTTTGTATGTGTCACACTGTCTGAGACTGACAATTTCACTTGAGACATATTCAACTGTGAATGTTTGTGAAGGACAACATGTTTTAATTTGATTTTCTTCACAGTTTCTGTGATAAATACAAGTGTTGATGTTGTGCCTCTGTCGCTCATGTAGTGTGATTTTGATTTCAAAATCAAATGAGTGTCACCATTTAAGATTCATTTGTTTTTATGTGTCACACTGTCTCAGAATGACAATTCCACTTTAGAAACATTCAAATGTGAATGTTCTTGATGGACAACATGTTTTAATTTGACTTCCTCCACAGTTACTATGAGAAATACCTGTGTTGATGTTGTGCTTCTGTTGCTCATGTAGTGTGATTTTGACTTTAAAATCAAATGAGCGTCACCATTTAAGATTCTTTTGTTTTTATGTGTCACACTGTCTCAGACTGACAATTTCACTCGAGAAATGTACAACTGTGAATGTTTGTGAAGGACAACAAGTTTTAATTTGACTTACGTCACAGTTTTTGTGATAAATACAAGTGTTGATGTTGTGCCTCTGTAGCTCATGTAGTGTGATTGTGACCCTAATACCAAATGAATGTTATCATTTCAGATTAATTTGTTTTTATGTGTCACACTGTCTCAGAATGACAATTCCATTTTAGAAACATTCAACTGTGAATATTTATGATGGACAACATGTTTCATGTTCATTTTGTGCTCCTGTCGCTCATATGTAATGATTTTGACTGTAAAATCAAATGAGCGTCACCATTTAAGATTCATGTGTTTTTATGTCACACTGTCTCAGAATGACAGTGCCTCTTTAGAAATATTCAACTGTGAATGTTTATGAAGGACAACATGTTTCATGTTCATTTTGTGCTCCTGTCACTCATATGTAATGATTTTGACTGTAAAATCAAATGAGCGTCACCATTTAAGATTCATTTGTTTGTATGTGTCACACTGTGTCAGAATGACAATTCCACTTTAGAAACATTCAACTGTGAATGTTTTTAAAGGACAACATTGTTTCATTTGATTTCCTTCACAGTTTTCTGTGATAAATAGAAGTGTCGATGTTGTACTCCTGTCTCTCATGTTGTGTGATTTTGAAAGTCAAATTAAATGAGCATCACCTTTGAAGATTCATTTTTTTTATGTCACACTGTCTCAGAATGACAATTCCACTTAAGAAACACTCTGCTATGAATATTTATGATGGACAACATGTTTCATGTTCATTTTGTGCTCCTGTCGCTCATATGTAATGATTTTGACTTTAAAATCAAATGAGCGTCACCATTTAAGATTCTTTTGTTTTTATGTGTCACACTGTCTCAGACTGACAATTTCACTTGAGAAATGTACAACTGTGAATGTTTGTGAAGGACAACAAGTTTTAATTTGACTTACGTCACAGTTTTTGTGATAAATACAAGTGTTGCTGTTGTGCCTCTGTAGCTCATGTAGTGTGATTTTGACCCTAATACCAAATGAATGTTATCATTTAAGATTCATTTGTTTTTATGTGTCACACTGTCTCAGAATGACAATTCCATTTTAGAAACATTCAACTGTGAATATTTATGATGGACAACATGTTTCATGTTCATTTTGTGCTCCTGTCGCTCATATGTAATGATTTTGACTGTAAAATCAAATGAGCGTCACCATTTAAGATTCATGTGTTTTTATGTCACACTGTCTCAGAATGACAGTGCCTCTTTAGAAATATTCAACTGTGAATGTTTATGAAGGACAACATGGTTTCATTTGACTTTCTTCACAGTTTCTGTGAAAAATACAAGTGTTGATGTTGTGCTTCTGTTGCTCATGTAGTGTGTTTTTGATTGTAAAATCAAATGAGCGTCACCATTTGAGATTCATTTGTTTTTATGTGTCACACTGTCTCAGAATGACAATTCCACTTTAGAAACATTCAACTGTGAATATTTATGATGGACAACATGTTTCATGTTCATTTTGTGCTCCTGTCGCTCATATGTAATGATTTTGACTGTAAAATCAAATGAGCGTCACCATTTAAGATTCATGTGTTTTTATGTCACACTGTCTCAGAATGACAATTCCACTTTAGAAACATTCAACTGTGAATGTTCTTGATGGACAACATGTTTTAATTTGACTTCCTCCACAGTTACTATGAGAAATACCTGTGTTGATGTTGTGCTTCTGTTGCTCATGTAGTGTGATTTTGACTTTAAAATCAAATGAGCGTCACCATTTAAGATTCTTTTGTTTTTATGTGTCACACTGTCTCAGACTGGCAATTTCACTCGAGAAATGTACAACTGTGAATGTTTGTGAAGGACAACAAGTTTTAATTTGACTTACGTCACAGTTTTTGTGATAAATACAAGTGTTGATGTTGTGCCTCTGTAGCTCATGTAGTGTGATTGTGACCCTAATACCAAATGAATGTTATCATTTAAGATTAATTTGTTTTCATGTGTCACACTGTCTCAGAATGACAATTCCATTTTAGAAACATTCAACTGTGAATATTTATGATGGACAACATGTTTCATGTTCATTTTGTGCTCCTGTCGCTCATATGTAATGATTTTGACTGTAAAATCAAATGAGCGTCACCATTTAAGATTCATGTGTTTTTATGTCACACTGTCTCAGAATGACAGTGCCTCTTTAGAAATATTCAACTGTGAATGTTTATGAAGGACAACATGGTTTCATTTGACTTTCTTCACAGTTTCTGTGATAAATACAAGTGTTGATGTGCTTCTGTCGCTCATGTAGTGTGTTTTTGATTGTAAAATCAAATGAGCGTCACCATTTGAGATTCATTTGTTTTTATGTGTCACACTGTCTCAGAATGACAATTCCACTTTAGAAACATTCAACTGTGAATATTTATGATGGACAACATGTTTCATGTTCATTTTGTGCTCCTGTCGCTCATATGTAATGATTTTGACTGTAAAATCAAATGAGCGTCACCATTTAAGATTCAATTGTTTGTATGTGTCACACTGTCTGAGACTGACAATTTCACTTGAGACATATTCAACTGTGAATGTTTGTGAAGGACAACATGTTTTAATTTGATTTTCTTCACAGTTTCTGTGATAAATACAAGTGTTGATGTTGTGCCTCTGTCGCTCATGTAGTGTGATTTTGATTTCAAAATCAAATGAGTGTCACCATTTAAGATTCATTTGTTTTTATGTGTCACACTGTCTCAGAATGACAATTCCACTTTAGAAACATTCAAATGTGAATGTTCTTGATGGACAACATGTTTTAATTTGACTTCCTCCACAGTTACTATGAGAAATACCTGTGTTGATGTTGTGCTTCTGTTGCTCATGTAGTGTGATTTTGACTTTAAAATCAAATGAGCGTCACCATTTAAGATTCTTTTGTTTTTATGTGTCACACTGTCTCAGACTGACAATTTCACTCGAGAAATGTACAACTGTGAATGTTTGTGAAGGACAACAAGTTTTAATTTGACTTACGTCACAGTTTTTGTGATAAATACAAGTGTTGATGTTGTGCCTCTGTAGCTCATGTAGTGTGATTGTGACCCTAATACCAAATGAATGTTATCATTTCAGATTAATTTGTTTTTATGTGTCACACTGTCTCAGAATGACAATTCCATTTTAGAAACATTCAACTGTGAATATTTATGATGGACAACATGTTTCATGTTCATTTTGTGCTCCTGTCGCTCATATGTAATGATTTTGACTGTAAAATCAAATGAGCGTCACCATTTAAGATTCATGTGTTTTTATGTCACACTGTCTCAGAATGACAGTGCCTCTTTAGAAATATTCAACTGTGAATGTTTATGAAGGACAACATGTTTCATGTTCATTTTGTGCTCCTGTCGCTCATATGTAATGATTTTGACTGTAAAATCAAATGAGCGTCACCATTTAAGATTCATTTGTTTGTATGTGTCACACTGTGTCAGAATGACAATTCCACTTTAGAAACATTCAACTGTGAATGTTTTTAAAGGACAACATTGTTTCATTTGATTTCCTTCACAGTTTTCTGTGATAAATAGAAGTGTCGATGTTGTACTCCTGTCTCTCATGTTGTGTGATTTTGAAAGTCAAATTAAATGAGCATCACCTTTGAAGATTCATTTTTTTTATGTCACACTGTCTCAGAATGACAATTCCACTTAAGAAACACTCTGCTATGAATATTTATGATGGACAACATGTTTCATGTTCATTTTGTGCTCCTGTCGCTCATATGTAATGATTTTGACTGTAAAATCAAATGAGCGTCACCATTTAAGATTCTTTTGTTTTTATGTGTCACACTGTCTCAGACTGACAATTTCACTTGAGAAATGTACAACTGTGAATGTTTGTGAAGGACAACAAGTTTTAATTTGACTTACGTCACAGTTTTTGTGATAAATACAAGTGTTGCTGTTGTGCCTCTGTAGCTCATGTAGTGTGATTTTGACCCTAATACCAAATGAATGTTATCATTTAAGATTCATTTGTTTTTATGTGTAACACTGTCTCAGAATGACAATTCCATTTTAGAAACATTCAACTGTGAATATTTATGATGGACAACATGTTTCATGTTCATTTTGTGCTCCTGTCGCTCATATGTAATGATTTTGACTGTAAAATCAAATGAGCGTCACCATTTAAGATTCATGTGTTTTTATGTCACACTGTCTCAGAATGACAGTGCCTCTTTAGAAATATTCAACTGTGAATGTTTATGAAGGACAACATGGTTTCATTTGACTTTCTTCACAGTTTCTGTGAAAAATACAAGTGTTGATGTTGTGCTTCTGTTGCTCATGTAGTGTGTTTTTGATTGTAAAATCAAATGAGCGTCACCATTTGAGATTCATTTGTTTTTATGTGTCACACTGTCTCAGAATGACAATTCCACTTTAGAAACATTCAACTGTGAATATTTATGATGGACAACATGTTTCATGTTCATTTTGTGCTCCTGTCGCTCATATGTAATGATTTTGACTGTAAAATCAAATGAGCGTCACCATTTAAGATTCATGTGTTTTTATGTCACACTGTCTCAGAATGACAATTCCACTTTAGAAACATTCAACTGTGAATGTTCTTGATGGACAACATGTTTTAATTTGACTTCCTCCACAGTTACTATGAGAAATACCTGTGTTGATGTTGTGCTTCTGTTGCTCATGTAGTGTGATTTTGACTTTAAAATCAAATGAGCGTCACCATTTAAGATTCTTTTGTTTTTATGTGTCACACTGTCTCAGACTGGCAATTTCACTCGAGAAATGTACAACTGTGAATGTTTGTGAAGGACAACAAGTTTTAATTTGACTTACGTCACAGTTTTTGTGATAAATACAAGTGTTGATGTTGTGCCTCTGTAGCTCATGTAGTGTGATTGTGACCCTAATACCAAATGAATGTTATCATTTAAGATTAATTTGTTTTCATGTGTCACACTGTCTCAGAATGACAATTCCATTTTAGAAACATTCAACTGTGAATATTTATGATGGACAACATGTTTCATGTTCATTTTGTGCTCCTGTCGCTCATATGTAATGATTTTGACTGTAAAATCAAATGAGCGTCACCATTTAAGATTCATGTGTTTTTATGTCACACTGTCTCAGAATGACAGTGCCTCTTTAGAAATATTCAACTGTGAATGTTTATGAAGGACAACATGGTTTCATTTGACTTTCTTCACAGTTTCTGTGATAAATACAAGTGTTGATGTGCTTCTGTCGCTCATGTAGTGTGTTTTTGATTGTAAAATCAAATGAGCGTCACCATTTGAGATTCATTTGTTTTTATGTGTCACACTGTCTCAGAATGACAATTCCACTTTAGAAACATTCAACTGTGAATATTTATGATGGACAACATGTTTCATGTTCATTTTGTGCTCCTGTCGCTCATATGTAATGATTTTGACTGTAAAATCAAATGAGCGTCACCATTTAAGATTCAATTGTTTGTATGTGTCACACTGTCTGAGACTGACAATTTCACTTGAGACATATTCAACTGTGAATGTTTGTGAAGGACAACATGTTTTAATTTGATTTTCTTCACAGTTTCTGTGATAAATACAAGTGTTGATGTTGTGCCTCTGTCGCTCATGTAGTGTGATTTTGATTTCAAAATCAAATGAGTGTCACCATTTAAGATTCATTTGTTTTTATGTGTCACACTGTCTCAGAATGACAATTCCACTTTAGAAACATTCAAATGTGAATGTTCTTGATGGACAACATGTTTTAATTTGACTTCCTCCACAGTTACTATGAGAAATACCTGTGTTGATGTTGTGCTTCTGTTGCTCATGTAGTGTGATTTTGACTTTAAAATCAAATGAGCGTCACCATTTAAGATTCTTTTGTTTTTATGTGTCACACTGTCTCAGACTGACAATTTCACTCGAGAAATGTACAACTGTGAATGTTTGTGAAGGACAACAAGTTTTAATTTGACTTACGTCACAGTTTTTGTGATAAATACAAGTGTTGATGTTGTGCCTCTGTAGCTCATGTAGTGTGATTGTGACCCTAATACCAAATGAATGTTATCATTTCAGATTAATTTGTTTTTATGTGTCACACTGTCTCAGAATGACAATTCCATTTTAGAAACATTCAACTGTGAATATTTATGATGGACAACATGTTTCATGTTCATTTTGTGCTCCTGTCGCTCATATGTAATGATTTTGACTGTAAAATCAAATGAGCGTCACCATTTAAGATTCATGTGTTTTTATGTCACACTGTCTCAGAATGACAGTGCCTCTTTAGAAATATTCAACTGTGAATGTTTATGAAGGACAACATGTTTCATGTTCATTTTGTGCTCCTGTCGCTCATATGTAATGATTTTGACTGTAAAATCAAATGAGCGTCACCATTTAAGATTCATTTGTTTGTATGTGTCACACTGTGTCAGAATGACAATTCCACTTTAGAAACATTCAACTGTGAATGTTTTTAAAGGACAACATTGTTTCATTTGATTTCCTTCACAGTTTTCTGTGATAAATAGAAGTGTCGATGTTGTACTCCTGTCTCTCATGTTGTGTGATTTTGAAAGTCAAATTAAATGAGCATCACCTTTGAAGATTCATTTTTTTTATGTCACACTGTCTCAGAATGACAATTCCACTTAAGAAACACTCTGCTATGAATATTTATGATGGACAACATGTTTCATGTTCATTTTGTGCTCCTGTCGCTCATATGTAATGATTTTGACTGTAAAATCAAATGAGCGTCACCATTTAAGATTCTTTTGTTTTTATGTGTCACACTGTCTCAGACTGACAATTTCACTTGAGAAATGTACAACTGTGAATGTTTGTGAAGGACAACAAGTTTTAATTTGACTTACGTCACAGTTTTTGTGATAAATACAAGTGTTGCTGTTGTGCCTCTGTAGCTCATGTAGTGTGATTTTGACCCTAATACCAAATGAATGTTATCATTTAAGATTCATTTGTTTTTATGTGTCACACTGTCTCAGAATGACAATTCCATTTTAGAAACATTCAACTGTGAATATTTATGATGGACAACATGTTTCATGTTCATTTTGTGCTCCTGTCGCTCATATGTAATGATTTTGACTGTAAAATCAAATGAGCGTCACCATTTAAGATTCATGTGTTTTTATGTCACACTGTCTCAGAATGACAGTGCCTCTTTAGAAATATTCAACTGTGAATGTTTATGAAGGACAACATGGTTTCATTTGACTTTCTTCACAGTTTCTGTGAAAAATACAAGTGTTGATGTTGTGCTTCTGTTGCTCATGTAGTGTGTTTTTGATTGTAAAATCAAATGAGCGTCACCATTTGAGATTCATTTGTTTTTATGTGTCACACTGTCTCAGAATGACAATTCCACTTTAGAAACATTCAACTGTGAATATTTATGATGGACAACATGTTTCATGTTCATTTTGTGCTCCTGTCGCTCATATGTAATGATTTTGACTGTAAAATCAAATGAGCGTCACCATTTAAGATTCATGTGTTTTTATGTGCCACACTGCCTCAGAATGACAATTCCACTTTAGAAACATTCAACTGTGAATATTTATGAAGGACAACATGTTTCATGTTCATTTTTTGCTCTTGTCGCTCATATGTAATGATTTTGACTGTAAAATCAAATGAGCGTCACCATTTAAGATTCATTTGTTTTTATGTCTCACACTCTCTCAGGATGTGAATTCCACTTGAGAAACATTCTACGGTGAATGTTTATGATGGACAACATGTTTTAATTTGACTTTCTTCACAGTTACTATGAGAAATACCTGTGTTGATGTTGTGCTTCTGTTGCTCATGTAGTGTGATTTTGACTGTAAAATCAAATGAGTGTCACCATTTAAGATTCATGTGTTTTTATGTCACACTGTCTCAGAATGACAGTCCCTCTTTAGAAATATTCAACTGTGAATGTTTATGAAGGACAACATGGTTTCATTTGACTTTCTTCACAGTTTCTGTGATAAATACAAGTGTTGATGTGCTTCTGTCGCTCATGTAGTGTGTTTTTGATTGTAAAATCAAATGAGCGTCACCATTTGAGATTCATTTGTTTTTATGTGTCACACTGTCTCAGAATGACAATTCCACTTTAGAAACATTCAACTGTGAATATTTATGATGGACAACATGTTTCATGTTCATTTTGTGCTCCTGTCGCTCATATGTAATGATTTTGACTGTAAAATCAAATGAGCGTCACCATTTAAGATTCAATTGTTTGTATGTGTCACACTGTCTGAGACTGACAATTTCACTTGAGACATATTCAACTGTGAATGTTTGTGAAGGACAACATGTTTTAATTTGATTTTCTTCACAGTTTCTGTGATAAATACAAGTGTTGATGTTGTGCCTCTGTCGCTCATGTAGTGTGATTTTGATTTCAAAATCAAATGAGTGTCACCATTTAAGATTCATTTGTTTTTATGTGTCACACTGTCTCAGAATGACAATTCCACTTTAGAAACATTCAAATGTGAATGTTCTTGATGGACAACATGTTTTAATTTGACTTCCTCCACAGTTACTATGAGAAATACCTGTGTTGATGTTGTGCTTCTGTTGCTCATGTAGTGTGATTTTGACTTTAAAATCAAATGAGCGTCACCATTTAAGATTCTTTTGTTTTTATGTGTCACACTGTCTCAGACTGACAATTTCACTCGAGAAATGTACAACTGTGAATGTTTGTGAAGGACAACAAGTTTTAATTTGACTTACGTCACAGTTTTTGTGATAAATACAAGTGTTGATGTTGTGCCTCTGTAGCTCATGTAGTGTGATTGTGACCCTAATACCAAATGAATGTTATCATTTCAGATTAATTTGTTTTTATGTGTCACACTGTCTCAGAATGACAATTCCATTTTAGAAACATTCAACTGTGAATATTTATGATGGACAACATGTTTCATGTTCATTTTGTGCTCCTGTCGCTCATATGTAATGATTTTGACTGTAAAATCAAATGAGCGTCACCATTTAAGATTCATGTGTTTTTATGTCACACTGTCTCAGAATGACAGTGCCTCTTTAGAAATATTCAACTGTGAATGTTTATGAAGGACAACATGTTTCATGTTCATTTTGTGCTCCTGTCGCTCATATGTAATGATTTTGACTGTAAAATCAAATGAGCGTCACCATTTAAGATTCATTTGTTTGTATGTGTCACACTGTGTCAGAATGACAATTCCACTTTAGAAACATTCAACTGTGAATGTTTTTAAAGGACAACATTGTTTCATTTGATTTCCTTCACAGTTTTCTGTGATAAATAGAAGTGTCGATGTTGTACTCCTGTCTCTCATGTTGTGTGATTTTGAAAGTCAAATTAAATGAGCATCACCTTTGAAGATTCATTTTTTTTATGTCACACTGTCTCAGAATGACAATTCCACTTAAGAAACACTCTGCTATGAATATTTATGATGGACAACATGTTTCATGTTCATTTTGTGCTCCTGTCGCTCATATGTAATGATTTTGACTGTAAAATCAAATGAGCGTCACCATTTAAGATTCTTTTGTTTTTATGTGTCACACTGTCTCAGACTGACAATTTCACTTGAGAAATGTACAACTGTGAATGTTTGTGAAGGACAACAAGTTTTAATTTGACTTACGTCACAGTTTTTGTGATAAATACAAGTGTTGCTGTTGTGCCTCTGTAGCTCATGTAGTGTGATTTTGACCCTAATACCAAATGAATGTTATCATTTAAGATTCATTTGTTTTTATGTGTCACACTGTCTCAGAATGACAATTCCATTTTAGAAACATTCAACTGTGAATATTTATGATGGACAACATGTTTCATGTTCATTTTGTGCTCCTGTCGCTCATATGTAATGATTTTGACTGTAAAATCAAATGAGCGTCACCATTTAAGATTCATGTGTTTTTATGTCACACTGTCTCAGAATGACAGTGCCTCTTTAGAAATATTCAACTGTGAATGTTTATGAAGGACAACATGGTTTCATTTGACTTTCTTCACAGTTTCTGTGAAAAATACAAGTGTTGATGTTGTGCTTCTGTTGCTCATGTAGTGTGTTTTTGATTGTAAAATCAAATGAGCGTCACCATTTGAGATTCATTTGTTTTTATGTGTCACACTGTCTCAGAATGACAATTCCACTTTAGAAACATTCAACTGTGAATATTTATGATGGACAACATGTTTCATGTTCATTTTGTGCTCCTGTCGCTCATATGTAATGATTTTGACTGTAAAATCAAATGAGCGTCACCATTTAAGATTCATGTGTTTTTATGTCACACTGTCTCAGAATGACAATTCCACTTTAGAAACATTCAACTGTGAATGTTCTTGATGGACAACATGTTTTAATTTGACTTCCTCCACAGTTACTATGAGAAATACCTGTGTTGATGTTGTGCTTCTGTTGCTCATGTAGTGTGATTTTGACTTTAAAATCAAATGAGCGTCACCATTTAAGATTCTTTTGTTTTTATGTGTCACACTGTCTCAGACTGACAATTTCACTCGAGAAATGTACAACTGTGAATGTTTGTGAAGGACAACAAGTTTTAATTTGACTTACGTCACAGTTTTTGTGATAAATACAAGTGTTGATGTTGTGCCTCTGTAGCTCATGTAGTGTGATTGTGACCCTAATACCAAATGAATGTTATCATTTCAGATTAATTTGTTTTTATGTGTCACACTGTCTCAGAATGACAATTCCATTTTAGAAACATTCAACTGTGAATATTTATGATGGACAACATGTTTCATGTTCATTTTGTGCTCCTGTCGCTCATATGTAATGATTTTGACTGTAAAATCAAATGAGCGTCACCATTTAAGATTCAATTGTTTGTATGTGTCACACTGTCTGAGACTGACAATTTCACTTGAGACATATTCAACTGTGAATGTTTGTGAAGGACAACATGTTTTAATTTGACTTTCTTCACAGTTTCTGTGATAAATACAAGTGTTGATGTTGTGCCTCTGTAGCTCATGTAGTGTGATTTTGACCGTAATACCAAATGAATGTTTTCATTTAAGATTCATTTGTTTTTATGTGCCACACTGCCTCAGAATGACAATTCCACTTTAGAAACATTCAACTGTGAATATTTATGAAGGACAACATGTTTCATGTTCATTTTTTGCTCTTGTCGCTCATATGTAATGATTTTGACTGTAAAATCAAATGAGCGTCACCATTTAAGATTCATTTGTTTTTATGTCTCACACTCTCTCAGGATGTGAATTCCACTTGAGAAACATTCTACGGTGAATGTTTATGATGGACAACATGTTTTAATTTGACTTTCTTCACAGTTACTATGAGAAATACCTGTGTTGATGTTGTGCTTCTGTTGCTCATGTAGTGTGATTTTGACTGTAAAATCAAATGAGTGTCACCATTTAAGATTCATGTGTTTTTATGTCACACTGTCTCAGAATGACAGTCCCTCTTTAGAAATATTCAACTGTGAATGTTTATGAAGGACAACATGGTTTCATTTGACTTTCTTCACAGTTTCTGTGATAAATACAAGTGTTGATGTGCTTCTGTCGCTCATGTAGTGTGTTTTTGATTGTAAAATCAAATGAGCGTCACCATTTGAGATTCATTTGTTTTTATGTGTCACACTGTCTCAGAATGACAATTCCACTTTAGAAACATTCAACTGTGAATATTTATGATGGACAACATGTTTCATGTTCATTTTGTGCTCCTGTCGCTCATATGTAATGATTTTGACTGTAAAATCAAATGAGCGTCACCATTTAAGATTCAATTGTTTGTATGTGTCACACTGTCTGAGACTGACAATTTCACTTGAGACATATTCAACTGTGAATGTTTGTGAAGGACAACATGTTTTAATTTGATTTTCTTCACAGTTTCTGTGATAAATACAAGTGTTGATGTTGTGCCTCTGTCGCTCATGTAGTGTGATTTTGATTTCAAAATCAAATGAGTGTCACCATTTAAGATTCATTTGTTTTTATGTGTCACACTGTCTCAGAATGACAATTCCACTTTAGAAACATTCAAATGTGAATGTTCTTGATGGACAACATGTTTTAATTTGACTTCCTCCACAGTTACTATGAGAAATACCTGTGTTGATGTTGTGCTTCTGTTGCTCATGTAGTGTGATTTTGACTTTAAAATCAAATGAGCGTCACCATTTAAGATTCTTTTGTTTTTATGTGTCACACTGTCTCAGACTGACAATTTCACTCGAGAAATGTACAACTGTGAATGTTTGTGAAGGACAACAAGTTTTAATTTGACTTACGTCACAGTTTTTGTGATAAATACAAGTGTTGATGTTGTGCCTCTGTAGCTCATGTAGTGTGATTGTGACCCTAATACCAAATGAATGTTATCATTTCAGATTAATTTGTTTTTATGTGTCACACTGTCTCAGAATGACAATTCCATTTTAGAAACATTCAACTGTGAATATTTATGATGGACAACATGTTTCATGTTCATTTTGTGCTCCTGTCGCTCATATGTAATGATTTTGACTGTAAAATCAAATGAGCGTCACCATTTAAGATTCATGTGTTTTTATGTCACACTGTCTCAGAATGACAGTGCCTCTTTAGAAATATTCAACTGTGAATGTTTATGAAGGACAACATGTTTCATGTTCATTTTGTGCTCCTGTCGCTCATATGTAATGATTTTGACTGTAAAATCAAATGAGCGTCACCATTTAAGATTCATTTGTTTGTATGTGTCACACTGTGTCAGAATGACAATTCCACTTTAGAAACATTCAACTGTGAATGTTTTTAAAGGACAACATTGTTTCATTTGATTTCCTTCACAGTTTTCTGTGATAAATAGAAGTGTCGATGTTGTACTCCTGTCTCTCATGTTGTGTGATTTTGAAAGTCAAATTAAATGAGCATCACCTTTGAAGATTCATTTTTTTTATGTCACACTGTCTCAGAATGACAATTCCACTTAAGAAACACTCTGCTATGAATATTTATGATGGACAACATGTTTCATGTTCATTTTGTGCTCCTGTCGCTCATATGTAATGATTTTGACTGTAAAATCAAATGAGCGTCACCATTTAAGATTCTTTTGTTTTTATGTGTCACACTGTCTCAGACTGACAATTTCACTTGAGAAATGTACAACTGTGAATGTTTGTGAAGGACAACAAGTTTTAATTTGACTTACGTCACAGTTTTTGTGATAAATACAAGTGTTGCTGTTGTGCCTCTGTAGCTCATGTAGTGTGATTTTGACCCTAATACCAAATGAATGTTATCATTTAAGATTCATTTGTTTTTATGTGTCACACTGTCTCAGAATGACAATTCCATTTTAGAAACATTCAACTGTGAATATTTATGATGGACAACATGTTTCATGTTCATTTTGTGCTCCTGTCGCTCATATGTAATGATTTTGACTGTAAAATCAAATGAGCGTCACCATTTAAGATTCATGTGTTTTTATGTCACACTGTCTCAGAATGACAGTGCCTCTTTAGAAATATTCAACTGTGAATGTTTATGAAGGACAACATGGTTTCATTTGACTTTCTTCACAGTTTCTGTGAAAAATACAAGTGTTGATGTTGTGCTTCTGTTGCTCATGTAGTGTGTTTTTGATTGTAAAATCAAATGAGCGTCACCATTTGAGATTCATTTGTTTTTATGTGTCACACTGTCTCAGAATGACAATTCCACTTTAGAAACATTCAACTGTGAATATTTATGATGGACAACATGTTTCATGTTCATTTTGTGCTCCTGTCGCTCATATGTAATGATTTTGACTGTAAAATCAAATGAGCGTCACCATTTAAGATTCATGTGTTTTTATGTCACACTGTCTCAGAATGACAATTCCACTTTAGAAACATTCAACTGTGAATGTTCTTGATGGACAACATGTTTTAATTTGACTTCCTCCACAGTTACTATGAGAAATACCTGTGTTGATGTTGTGCTTCTGTTGCTCATGTAGTGTGATTTTGACTTTAAAATCAAATGAGCGTCACCATTTAAGATTCTTTTGTTTTTATGTGTCACACTGTCTCAGACTGACAATTTCACTCGAGAAATGTACAACTGTGAATGTTTGTGAAGGACAACAAGTTTTAATTTGACTTACGTCACAGTTTTTGTGATAAATACAAGTGTTGATGTTGTGCCTCTGTAGCTCATGTAGTGTGATTGTGACCCTAATACCAAATGAATGTTATCATTTAAGATTAATTTGTTTTCATGTGTCACACTGTCTCAGAATGACAATTCCATTTTAGAAACATTCAACTGTGAATATTTATGATGGACAACATGTTTCATGTTCATTTTGTGCTCCTGTCGCTCATATGTAATGATTTTGACTGTAAAATCAAATGAGCGTCACCATTTAAGATTCATGTGTTTTTATGTCACACTGTCTCAGAATGACAGTGCCTCTTTAGAAATATTCAACTGTGAATGTTTATGAAGGACAACATGGTTTCATTTGACTTTCTTCACAGTTTCTGTGATAAATACAAGTGTTGATGTGCTTCTGTCGCTCATGTAGTGTGTTTTTGATTGTAAAATCAAATGAGCGTCACCATTTGAGATTCATTTGTTTTTATGTGTCACACTGTCTCAGAATGACAATTCCACTTTAGAAACATTCAACTGTGAATATTTATGATGGACAACATGTTTCATGTTCATTTTGTGCTCCTGTCGCTCATATGTAATGATTTTGACTGTAAAATCAAATGAGCGTCACCATTTAAGATTCAATTGTTTGTATGTGTCACACTGTCTGAGACTGACAATTTCACTTGAGACATATTCAACTGTGAATGTTTGTGAAGGACAACATGTTTTAATTTGATTTTCTTCACAGTTTCTGTGATAAATACAAGTGTTGATGTTGTGCCTCTGTCGCTCATGTAGTGTGATTTTGATTTCAAAATCAAATGAGTGTCACCATTTAAGATTCATTTGTTTTTATGTGTCACACTGTCTCAGAATGACAATTCCACTTTAGAAACATTCAAATGTGAATGTTCTTGATGGACAACATGTTTTAATTTGACTTCCTCCACAGTTACTATGAGAAATACCTGTGTTGATGTTGTGCTTCTGTTGCTCATGTAGTGTGATTTTGACTTTAAAATCAAATGAGTGTCACCATTTGAGATTCATTTGTTTGTATGTGTCACACTGTCTGAGACTGACAATTTCACTTGAGACATATTCAACTGTGAATGTGTGTGAAGGACAACATGTTTTAATTTGACTTTCTTCAGAGTTTCTGTGATAAATACAAGTGTTGATGTTGTGCCTCTGTCGCTCATGTAGTGTGATTTTGATTTCAAAATCAAATGAGTGTCACCATTTAAGATTCATTTGTTTTTATGTGTCACACTGTCTCAGAATGACAATTCCACTTTAGAAACATTCAACTGTGAATATTTATGAAGGACAACATGTTTCATGTTCATTTTTTGCTCTTGTCGCTCATATGTAATGATTTTGACTGTAAAATCAAATGAGCGTCACCATTTAAGATTCATTTGTTTTTATGTCTCACACTCTCTCAGGATGTGAATTCCACTTGAGAAACATTCTACGGTGAATGTTTATGATGGACAACATGTTTTAATTTGACTTTCTTCACAGTTACTATGAGAAATACCTGTGTTGATGTTGTGCCTCTGTCGCTCATGTAGTGTGATTTTGATTTCAAAATCAAATGAGTGTCACCATTTAAGATTCATTTGTTTTTATGTGTCACACTCTCTCAGGATGTGAATTCCACTTGAGAAACATTCTACGGTGAATGTTTATGATGGACAACATGTTTCATGTTCATTTTGTGCTCCTGTCGCTCATATGTAATGATTTTGATTTCAAAATCAAATGAGTGTCACCATTTAAGATTCATTTGTTTTTATGTGTCACACTCTCTCAGAATGACAATGCCTCTTCAGAAACATTCAACTGTGAATGTTCATGAAGGACAACATGTTTTAATTTGACTTCCTTCTCAGTTTCTGTGAAAAGTACAAGTGTTGATGTGCTTCTGCCGTGAATGTGTAGTGATTTTGACTGTAAACCAAATGAATGTCACCATTTAAGATTCATTTGTTTTTATGTGTCACACTGTCTCAGAATGACAATTCCATTTTAGAAACATTCAACTGTGAATATTTATGATGGACAACATGTTTCATGTTCATTTTGTGCTCCTGTCGCTTATATGTAATGATTTTGACTGTAAAATCAAATGAGCGTCACCATTTAAGATTCATGTGTTTTTATGTCACACTGTCTCAGAATGACAGTGCCTCTTTAGAAATATTCAACTGTGAATGTTTATGAAGGACAACATGGTTTCATTTGACTTTCTTCACAGTTTCTGTGATAAATACAAGTGTTGATGTGCTTCTGTCGCTCATGTAGTGTGTTTTTGATTGTAAAATCAAATGAGCGTCACCATTTGAGAATCATTTGTTTTTATGTGTCACACTGTCTCAGAATGACAATTCCACTTTAGAAACACTCTGCTTTGAATATTTATGATGGAGAACATGTTTCATGTTCATTTTGTGCTTTTCTCGCTCAAATAGCGTTATTCTGACTTGAAAATGACGGAATATGAGTATTTTAGATTCATTTGTATTTATTTGTCAAACTGTCATAGAATGACATTTCCACTTTAGAAACATCAATTCTTGCATGTTTTTGAAGGACAGCATGGTTTCTTTTGAATTCGTGTTGAGTTAGTGTGAAAAGTGCAGTATATGTTCATTTTGTGCTTTTCTCGCTCAAATAGCGTTATTTTGAGCGGAAAATGACAGTGTGTGCTTATTTCAGATTCATGTGTTTTTATGTATCAAACTGTGTGAGAATGACAATTCCACTGTAGAAACATCAAGTCTTGCATGTTTTTGAAGGACAGCATGGTTTCTTTTGAATTCGTGTTGAGTTAGTGTGAAAAGTGCAGTATATGTTCATTTTGTGCTTTTCTCGCTCAAATAGCGTTATTCTGACTTGAAAATGACGGAATATGAGTATTTTAGATTCATTTGTATTTATTTGTCAAACTGTCATAGAATGACATTTCCACTTTAGAAACATCAATTCTTGCATGTTTTTGAAGGCCAGCATGGTTTCTTTTGAATTCGTGTGGAGTTAGTGTGAAAAGTGCAGTATATGTTCATTTTGTGCTTTTCTCGCTCAAATAGCGTTATTTTGAGCGGATAATGACAGTATGTGCTTATTTTAGATTCATGTGTTTTTATGTATCAAACTGTGTGAGAATGACAATTCCACTGTAGAAACATCAAGTCTTGCATGTTTTTGAAGGACAGCATGGTTTATTTTGAATTCCTGTTGAGTTAGTGTGAAAAGTGCAGTATAGGTTCATTTTGTGCTTTTCTCGCTCAAATAGCGTTATTCTGACTTGAAAATGACGGAATATGAGTATTTTAGATTCATTTGTATTTATTTGTCAAACTGTCAGAGAATGACATTTCCACTTTAGAAACATCAATTCTTGCATGTTTTTGAAGGACAGCATGGTTTCTTTTGAATTCGTGTTGAGTTAGTGTGAAAAGTGCAGTATATGTTCATTTTGTGCTTTTCTCGCTCAAATAGCGTTATTTTGAGCGGAAAATGACAGTATGTGCTTATTTCAGATTCATGTGTTTTTATGTATCAAACTGTGTGAGAATGACAATTCCACTGTAGAAACATCAAGTCTTGCATGTTTTTGAGGACAGCATGGTTTATTTTGAATTCCTGTTGAGTTAGTGTGAAAAGTGCAGGATATGTTCATTTTGTGCTTTTCTCGCTCAAATAGCGTTATTCTGACTTGAAAATGACGGAATATGAGTATTTTAGATTCATTTGTATTTATTTGTCAAACTGTCAGAGAATGACATTTCCACTTTAGAAACATCAATTCTTGCATGTTTTTGAAGGACAGCATGGTTTCTTTTGAATTCGTGTTGAGTTAGTGTGAAAAGTGCAGTATATGTTCATTTTGTTCTTTTCTCGCTCAAATAGCGTTATTTTGACCTGAAAATGACGGAATATGAGTATTTTAGATTCATTTGTATTTATTTGTCAAACTGTCATAGAATGACATTTCCACTTTAGAAACATCAATTCTTGCATGTTTTTGAAGGCCAGCATGGTTTCTTTTGAATTCGTGTTGAGTTAGTGTGAAAAGTGCAGTATATGTTCATTTTGTGCTTTTCTCGCTCAAATAGCGTTATTTTGAGCGGAAAATGACAGTATGTGCTTATTTCAGATTCATGTGTTTTTATGTATCAAACTGTGTGAGAATGACAATTCCACTGTAGAAATATCAAGTATTGCATGTTTTTGAAGGACAGCATGGTTTATTTTGAATTCCTGTTGAGTTAGTGTGAAAAGTGCAGTATATGTTCATTTTGTGCTTTTCTCGCTCAAATAGCATTATTCTGACTTGAAAATGACGGAATATGAGTATTTTAGATTCATTTGTATTTATTTGTCAAACTGTCATAGAATGACATTTCCACTTTAGAAACATCAATTCTTGCATGTTTTTGAAGGACAGCATGGTTTCTTTTGAATTCGTGTTGAGTTAGTGTGAAAAGTGCAGTATATGTTCATTTTGTGCTTTTCTCGCTCAAATAGCGTTATTCTGACTTGAAAATGACGGAATATGAGTATTTTAGATTCATTTGTATTTATTTGTCAAACTGTCATAGAATGACATTTCCACTTTAGAAACATCAATTCTTGCATGTTTTTGAAGGCCAGCATGGTTTCTTTTGAATTCGTGTTGAGTTAGTGTGAAAAGTGCAGTATATGTTCATTTTGTGCTTTTCTCGCTCAAATAGCGTTATTTTGAGCGGAAAATGACAGTATGTGCTTATTTCAGATTCATGTGTTTTTATGTATCAAACTGTGTGAGAATGACAATTCCACTGTAGAAACATCAAGTCTTGCATGTTTTTGAAGGACAGCATGGTTTATTTTGAATTCCTGTTGAGTTAGTGTGAAAAGTGCAGTATATGTTCATTTTGTGCTTTTCTCGCTCAAATAGCGTTATTCTGACTTGAAAATGACGGAATATGAGTATTTTAGATTCATTTGTATTTATTTGTCAAACTGTCAGAGAATGACATTTCCACTTTAGAAACATCAATTCTTGCATGTTTTTGAAGGACAGCATGGTTTCTTTTGAATTCGTGTTGAGTTAGTGTGAAAAGTGCAGTATATGTTCATTTTGTGCTTTTCTCGCTCAAATAGCGTTATTTTGAGCGGAAAATGACAGTATGTGCTTATTTCAGATTCATGTGTTTTTATGTATCAAACTGTGTGAGAATGACAATTCCACTGTAGAAACATCAAGTCTTGCATGTTTTTGAAGGACAGCATGGTTTCTTTTGAATTCGTGTTGAGTTAGTGTGAAAAGTGCAGTATATGTTCATTTTTTGCTTTTCTCGCTCAAATAGCGTTATTTTGACCTGAAAATGACGGAATATGAGTATTTTAGATTCATTTGTATTTATTTGTCAAACTGTCATAGAATGACATTTCCACTTTAGAAACATCAATTCTTGCATGTTTTTGAAGGACAGCATGGTTTCTTTTGAATTCGTGTTGAGTTAGTGTGAAAAGTGCAGTATATGTTCATTTTGTGCTTTTCTCGCTCAAATAGCGTTATTTTGAGCGGAAAATGACAGTATGTGCTTATTTCAGATTCATGTGTTTTTATGTATCAAACTGTGTGAGAATGACAATTCCGCTGTAGAAACATCAAGTCTTGCATGTTTTTGAAGGACAGCATGGTTTCTTTTGAATTCGTGTTGAGTTAGTGTGAAAAGTGCAGTATATGTTCATTTTGTTCTTTTCTCGCTCAAATAGCGTTATTTTGACCTGAAAATGACGGAATATGAGTATTTTAGATTCATTTGTATTTATTTGTCAAACTGTCATAGAATGACATTTCCACTTTAGAAACATCAATTCTTGCATGTTTTTGAAGGCCAGCATGGTTTCTTTTGAATTCGTGTTGAGTTAGTGTGAAAAGTGCAGTATATGTTCATTTTGTGCTTTTCTCGCTCAAATAGCGTTATTTTGAGCGGAAAATGACAGTATGTGCTTATTTCAGATTCATGTGTTTTTATGTATCAAACTGTGTGAGAATGACAATTCCACTGTAGAAATATCAAGTATTGCATGTTTTTGAAGGACAGCATGGTTTATTTTGAATTCCTGTTGAGTTAGTGTGAAAAGTGCAGTATATGTTCATTTTGTGCTTTTCTCGCTCAAATAGCATTATTCTGACTTGAAAATGACGGAATATGAGTATTTTAGATTCATTTGTATTTATTTGTCAAACTGTCATAGAATGACATTTCCACTTTAGAAACATCAATTCTTGCATGTTTTTGAAGGACAGCATGGTTTCTTTTGAATTCGTGTTGAGTTAGTGTGAAAAGTGCAGTATATGTTCATTTTGTGCTTTTCTCGCTCAAATAGCGTTATTCTGACTTGAAAATGACGGAATATGAGTATTTTAGATTCATTTGTATTTATTTGTCAAACTGTCATAGAATGACATTTCCACTTTAGAAACATCAATTCTTGCATGTTTTTGAAGGCCAGCATGGTTTCTTTTGAATTCGTGTTGAGTTAGTGTGAAAAGTGCAGTATATGTTCATTTTGTGCTTTTCTCGCTCAAATAGCGTTATTTTGAGCGGAAAATGACAGTATGTGCTTATTTCAGATTCATGTGTTTTTATGTATCAAACTGTGTGAGAATGACAATTCCACTGTAGAAACATCAAGTCTTGCATGTTTTTGAAGGACAGCATGGTTTATTTTGAATTCCTGTTGAGTTAGTGTGAAAAGTGCAGTATATGTTCATTTTGTGCTTTTCTCGCTCAAATAGCGTTATTCTGACTTGAAAATGACGGAATATGAGTATTTTAGATTCATTTGTATTTATTTGTCAAACTGTCAGAGAATGACATTTCCACTTTAGAAACATCAATTCTTGCATGTTTTTGAAGGACAGCATGGTTTCTTTTGAATTCGTGTTGAGTTAGTGTGAAAAGTGCAGTATATGTTCATTTTGTGCTTTTCTCGCTCAAATAGCGTTATTTTGAGCGGAAAATGACAGTATGTGCTTATTTCAGATTCATGTGTTTTTATGTATCAAACTGTGTGAGAATGACAATTCCACTGTAGAAACATCAAGTCTTGCATGTTTTTGAAGGACAGCATGGTTTCTTTTGAATTCGTGTTGAGTTAGTGTGAAAAGTGCAGTATATGTTCATTTTTTGCTTTTCTCGCTCAAATAGCGTTATTTTGACCTGAAAATGACGGAATATGAGTATTTTAGATTCATTTGTATTTATTTGTCAAACTGTCATAGAATGACATTTCCACTTTAGAAACATCAATTCTTGCATGTTTTTGAAGGACAGCATGGTTTCTTTTGAATTCGTGTTGAGTTAGTGTGAAAAGTGCAGTATATGTTCATTTTGTGCTTTTCTCGCTCAAATAGCGTTATTCTGACTTGAAAATGACGGAATATGAGTATTTTAGATTCATTTGTATTTATTTGTCAAACTGTCATAGAATGACATTTCCACTTTAGAAACATCAATTCTTGCATGTTTTTGAAGGCCAGCATGGTTTCTTTTGAATTCGTGTTGAGTTAGTGTGAAAAGTGCAGTATATGTTCATTTTGTGCTTTTCTCGCTCAAATAGCGTTATTTTGAGCGGAAAATGACAGTATGTGCTTATTTCAGATTCATGTGTTTTTATGTATCAAACTGTGTGAGAATGACAATTCCACTGTAGAAACATCAAGTCTTGCATGTTTTTGAAGGACAGCATGGTTTCTTTTGAATTCGTGTTGAGTTAGTGTGAAAAGTGCAGTATATGTTCATTTTTTGCTTTTCTCGCTCAAATAGCGTTATTTTGACCTGAAAATGACGGAATATGAGTATTTTAGATTCATTTGTATTTATTTGTCAAACTGTCATAGAATGACATTTCCACTTTAGAAACATCAATTCTTGCATGTTTTTGAAGGACAGCATGGTTTCTTTTGAATTCGTGTTGAGTTAGTGTGAAAAGTGCAGTATATGTTCATTTTGTGCTTTTCTCGCTCAAATAGCGTTATTTTGAGCGGAAAATGACAGTATGTGCTTATTTCAGATTCATGTGTTTTTATGTATCAAACTGTGTGAGAATGACAATTCCGCTGTAGAAACATCAAGTCTTGCATGTTTTTGAAGGACAGCATGGTTTCTTTTGAATTCGTGTTGAGTTAGTGTGAAAAGTGCAGTATATGTTCATTTTGTTCTTTTCTCGCTCAAATAGCGTTATTTTGACCTGAAAATGACGGAATATGAGTATTTTAGATTCATTTGTATTTATTTGTCAAACTGTCATAGAATGACATTTCCACTTTAGAAACATCAATTCTTGCATGTTTTTGAAGGCCAGCATGGTTTCTTTTGAATTCGTGTTGAGTTAGTGTGAAAAGTGCAGTATATGTTCATTTTGTGCTTTTCTCGCTCAAATAGCGTTATTTTGAGCGGAAAATGACAGTATGTGCTTATTTCAGATTCATGTGTTTTTATGTATCAAACTGTGTGAGAATGACAATTCCACTGTAGAAACATCAAGTCTTGCATGTTTTTGAGGACAGCATGGTTTATTTTGAATTCCTGTTGAGTTAGTGTGAAAAGTGCAGTATATGTTCATTTTGTGCTTTTCTCGCTCAAATAGCGTTATTTTGAGCGGAAAATGACAGTATGTGCTTATTTCAGATTCATGTGTTTTTATGTATCAAACTGTGTGAGAATGACAATTCCACTGTAGAAACATCAAGTCTTGCATGTTTTTGAAGGACAGCATGGTTTCTTTTGAATTCCTGTTGAGTTAGTGTGAAAAGTGCAGTATATGTTCATTTTGTGCTTTTCTCGCTCAAATAGCGTTATTTTGACCTGAAAATGACGGAATATGAGTATTTTAGATTCATTTGTATTTATTTGTCAAACTGTCATAGAATGACATTTCCACTTTAGAAACATCAATTCTTGCATGTTTTTGAAGGACAGCATGGTTTCTTTTGAATTCGTGTTGAGTTAGTGTGAAAAGTGCAGTATATGTTCATTTTGTGCTTTTCTCGCTCAAATAGCGTTATTTTGAGCGGAAAATGACAGTATGTGCTTATTTCAGATTCATGTGTTTTTATGTATCAAACTGTGTGAGAATGACAATTCCGCTGTAGAAACATCAAGTCTTGCATGTTTTTGAAGGACAGCATGGTTTCTTTTGAATTCGTGTTGAGTTAGTGTGAAAAGTGCAGTATATGTTCATTTTGTTCTTTTCTCGCTCAAATAGCGTTATTTTGACCTGAAAATGACGGAATATGAGTATTTTAGATTCATTTGTATTTATTTGTCAAACTGTCATAGAATGACATTTCCACTTTAGAAACATCAATTCTTGCATGTTTTTGAAGGCCAGCATGGTTTCTTTTGAATTCGTGTTGAGTTAGTGTGAAAAGTGCAGTATATGTTCATTTTGTGCTTTTCTCGCTCAAATAGCGTTATTTTGAGCGGAAAATGACAGTATGTGCTTATTTCAGATTCATGTGTTTTTATGTATCAAACTGTGTGAGAATGACAATTCCACTGTAGAAACATCAAGTCTTGCATGTTTTTGAGGACAGCATGGTTTATTTTGAATTCCTGTTGAGTTAGTGTGAAAAGTGCAGTATATGTTCATTTTGTGCTTTTCTCGCTCAAATAGCGTTATTCTGACTTGAAAATGACGGAATATGAGTATTTTAGATTCATTTGTATTTATTTGTCAAACTGTCAGAGAATGACATTTCCACTTTAGAAACATCAATTCTTGCATGTTTTTGAAGGACAGCATGGTTTCTTTTGAATTCGTGTTGAGTTAGTGTGAAAAGTGCAGTATATGTTCATTTTGTGCTTTTCTCGCTCAAATAGCGTTATTTTGAGCGGAAAATGACACTATGTGCTTATTTCAGATTCATGTGTTTTTATGTATCAAACTGTGTGAGAATGACAATTCCACTGTAGAAACATCAAGTCTTGCATGTTTTTGAAGGACAGCATGGTTTATTTTGAATTCCTGTTGAGTTAGTGTGAAAAGTGCAGTATATGTTCATTTTGTGCTTTTCTCGCTCAAATAGCGTTATTCTGACTTGAAAATGACGGAATATGAGTATTTTAGATTCATTTGTATTTATTTGTCAAACTGTCAGAGAATGACATTTCCACTTTAGAAACATCAATTCTTGCATGTTTTTGAAGGACAGCATGGTTTCTTTTGAATTCGTGTTGAGTTAGTGTGAAAAGTGCAGTATATGTTCATTTTGTGCTTTTCTCGCTCAAATAGCGTTATTTTGAGCGGAAAATGACAGTATGTGCTTATTTCAGATTCATGTGTTTTTATGTATCAAACTGTGTGAGAATGACAATTCCACTGTAGAAACATCAAGTCTTGCATGTTTTTGAAGGACAGCATGGTTTATTTTGAATTCCTGTTGAGTTAGTGTGAAAAGTGCAGTATATGTTCATTTTGTGCTTTTCTCGCTCAAATAGCGTTATTCTGACTTGAAAATGACGGAATATGAGTATTTTAGATTCATTTGTATTTATTTGTCAAACTGTCAGAGAATGACATTTCCACTTTAGAAACATCAATTCTTGCATGTTTTTGAAGGACAGCATGGTTTCTTTTGAATTCGTGTTGAGTTGGTGTGAAAAGTGCAGTATATGTTCATTTTGTGCTTTTCTCGCTCAAATAGCGTTATTTTGAGCGGAAAATGACAGTATGTGCTTATTTCAGATTCATGTGTTTTTATGTATCAAACTGTGTGAGAATGACAATTCCACTGTAGAAACATCAAGTCTTGCATGTTTTTGAAGGACAGCATGGTTTATTTTGAATTCCTGTTGAGTTAGTGTGAAAAGTGCAGTATATGTTCATTTTGTGCTTTTCTCGCTCAAATAGCGTTATTCTGACTTGAAAATGACGGAATATGAGTATTTTAGATTCATTTGTATTTATTTGTCAAACTGTCAGAGAATGACATTTCCACTTTAGAAACATCAATTCTTGCATGTTTTTGAAGGACAGCATGGTTTCTTTTGAATTCGTGTTGAGTTAGTGTGAAAAGTGCAGTATATGTTCATTTTGTGCTTTTCTCGCTCAAATAGCGTTATTTTGAGCGGAAAATGACAGTATGTGCTTATTTCAGATTCATGTGTTTTTATGTATCAAACTGTGTGAGAATGACAATTCCACTGTAGAAATATCAAGTATTGCATGTTTTTGAAGGACAGCATGGTTTATTTTGAATTCCTGTTGAGTTAGTGTGAAAAGTGCAGTATATGTTCATTTTGTGCTTTTCTCGCTCAAATAGCGTTATTTTGAGCGGAAAATGACAGTATGTGCTTATTTCAGATTCATGTGTTTTTATGTATCAAACTGTGTGAGAATGACAATTCCACTGTAGAAACATCAAGTCTTGCATGTTTTTGAAGGACAGCATGGTTTATTTTGAATTCCTGTTGAGTTAGTGTGAAAAGTGCAGTATATGTTCATTTTGTGCTTTTCTCGCTCAAATAGCGTTATTCTGACTTGAAAATGACGGAATATGAGTATTTTAGATTCATTTGTATTTATTTGTCAAACTGTCAGAGAATGACATTTCCACTTTAGAAACATCAATTCTTGCATGTTTTTGAAGGACAGCATGGTTTCTTTTGAATTCGTGTTGAGTTAGTGTGAAAAGTGCAGTATATGTTCATTTTGTGCTTTTCTCGCTCAAATAGCGTTATTTTGAGCGGAAAATGACAGTATGTGCTTATTTCAGATTCATGTGTTTTTATGTATCAAACTGTGTGAGAATGACAATTCCACTGTAGAAACATCAAGTCTTGCATGTTTTTGAAGGACAGCATGGTTTATTTTGAATTCCTGTTGAGTTAGTGTGAAAAGTGCAGTATATGTTCATTTTGTGCTTTTCTCGCTCAAATAGCGTTATTCTGACTTGAAAATGACGGAATATGAGTATTTTAGATTCATTTGTATTTATTTGTCAAACTGTCAGAGAATGACATTTCCACTTTAGAAACATCAATTCTTGCATGTTTTTGAAGGACAGCATGGTTTCTTTTGAATTCGTGTTGAGTTAGTGTGAAAAGTGCAGTATATGTTCATTTTGTGCTTTTCTCGCTCAAATAGCGTTATTTTGAGCGGAAAATGACAGTATGTGCTTATTTCAGATTCATGTGTTTTTATGTATCAAACTGTGTGAGAATGACAATTCCACTGTAGAAACATCAAGTCTTGCATGTTTTTGAAGGACAGCATGGTTTATTTTGAATTCCTGTTGAGTTAGTGTGAAAAGTGCAGTATATGTTCATTTTGTGCTTTTCTCGCTCAAATAGCGTTATTCTGACTTGAAAATGACGGAATATGAGTATTTTAGATTCATTTGTATTTATTTGTCAAACTGTCAGAGAATGACATTTCCACTTTAGAAACATCAATTCTTGCATGTTTTTGAAGGACAGCATGGTTTCTTTTGAATTCGTGTTGAGTTAGTGTGAAAAGTGCAGTATATGTTCATTTTGTGCTTTTCTCGCTCAAATAGCGTTATTTTGAGCGGAAAATGACAGTATGTGCTTATTTCAGATTCATGTGTTTTTATGTATCAAACTGTGTGAGAATGACAATTCCACTGTAGAAATATCAAGTATTGCATGTTTTTGAAGGACAGCATGGTTTATTTTGAATTCCTGTTGAGTTAGTGTGAAAAGTGCAGTATATGTTCATTTTGTGCTTTTCTCGCTCAAATAGCGTTATTCTGACTTGAAAATGACGGAATATGAGTATTTTAGATTCATTTGTATTTATTTGTCAAACTGTCATAGAATGACATTTCCACTTTAGAAACATCAATTCTTGCATGTTTTTGAAGGACAGCATGGTTTCTTTTGAATTCGTGTTGAGTTAGTGTGAAAAGTGCAGTATATGTTCATTTTGTGCTTTTCTCGCTCAAATAGCGTTATTCTGACTTGAAAATGACGGAATATGAGTATTTTAGATTCATTTGTATTTATTTGTCAAACTGTCATAGAATGACATTTCCACTTTAGAAACATCAATTCTTGCATGTTTTTGAAGGCCAGCATGGTTTCTTTTGAATTCGTGTTGAGTTAGTGTGAAAAGTGCAGTATATGTTCATTTTGTGCTTTTCTCGCTCAAATAGCGTTATTTTGAGCGGAAAATGACAGTATGTGCTTATTTCAGATTCATGTGTTTTTATGTATCAAACTGTGTGAGAATGACAATTCCACTGTAGAAACATCAAGTCTTGCATGTTTTTGAAGGACAGCATGGTTTATTTTGAATTCCTGTTGAGTTAGTGTGAAAAGTGCAGTATATGTTCATTTTGTTCTTTTCTCGCTCAAATAGCGTTATTCTGACTTGAAAATGACGGAATATGAGTATTTTAGATTCATTTGTATTTATTTGTCAAACTGTCATAGAATGACATTTCCACTTTAGAAACATCAATTCTTGCATGTTTTTGAAGGCCAGCATGGTTTCTTTTGAATTCGTGTTGAGTTAGTGTGAAAAGTGCAGTATATGTTCATTTTGTGCTTTTCTCGCTCAAATAGCGTTATTTTGAGCGGAAAATGACAGTATGTGCTTATTTCAGATTCATGTGTTTTTATGTATCAAACTGTGTGAGAATGACAATTCCACTGTAGAAACATCAAGTCTTGCATGTTTTTGAGGACAGCATGGTTTATTTTGAATTCCTGTTGAGTTAGTGTGAAAAGTGCAGTATATGTTCATTTTGTGCTTTTCTCGCTCAAATAGCGTTATTTTGAGCGGAAAATGACAGTATGTGCTTATTTCAGATTCATGTGTTTTTATGTATCAAACTGTGTGAGAATGACAATTCCACTGTAGAAACATCAAGTCTTGCATGTTTTTGAAGGACAGCATGGTTTCTT
The DNA here is from genome assembly GCF_051107435.1 of Chaetodon auriga. NCBI lineage: Eukaryota > Metazoa > Chordata > Actinopteri > Chaetodontiformes > Chaetodontidae > Chaetodon > Chaetodon auriga. Next base: position 394,252 of record NW_027481994.1, on the reverse strand, counting down.
TTGAATTCCTGTTGAGTTAGTGTGAAAAGTGCAGTATATGTTCATTTTGTGCTTTTCTCGCTCAAATAGCGTTATTTTGACCTGAAAATGACGGAATATGAGTATTTTAGATTCATTTGTATTTATTTGTCAAACTGTCATAGAATGACATTTCCACTTTAGAAACATCAATTCTTGCATGTTTTTGAAGGACAGCATGGTTTCTTTTGAATTCGTGTTGAGTTAGTGTGAAAAGTGCAGTATATGTTCATTTTGTGCTTTTCTCGCTCAACTAGCGTTATTTTGAGCGGAAAATGACAGTATGTGCTTATTTCAGATTCATGTGTTTTTATGTATCAAACTGTGTGAGAATGACAATTCCGCTGTAGAAACATCAAGTCTTGCATGTTTTTGAAGGACAGCATGGTTTCTTTTGAATTCGTGTTGAGTTAGTGTGAAAAGTGCAGTATATGTTCATTTTGTTCTTTTCTCGCTCAAATAGCGTTATTTTGACCTGAAAATGACGGAATATGAGTATTTTAGATTCATTTGTATTTATTTGTCAAACTGTCATAGAATGACATTTCCACTTTAGAAACATCAATTCTTGCATGTTTTTGAAGGCCAGCATGGTTTCTTTTGAATTCGTGTTGAGTTAGTGTGAAAAGTGCAGTATATGTTCATTTTGTGCTTTTCTCGCTCAAATAGCGTTATTTTGAGCGGAAAATGACAGTATGTGCTTATGTCAGATTCATGTGTTTTTATGTATCAAACTGTGTGAGAATGACAATTCCACTGTAGAAACATCAAGTCTTGCATGTTTTTGAGGACAGCATGGTTTATTTTGAATTCCTGTTGAGTTAGTGTGAAAAGTGCAGTATATGTTCATTTTGTGCTTTTCTCGCTCAAATAGCGTTATTCTGACTTGAAAATGACGGAATATGAGTATTTTAGATTCATTTGTATTTATTTGTCAAACTGTCAGAGAATGACATTTCCACTTTAGAAACATCAATTCTTGCATGTTTTTGAAGGACAGCATGGTTTCTTTTGAATTCGTGTTGAGTTAGTGTGAAAAGTGCAGTATATGTTCATTTTGTGCTTTTCTCGCTCAAATAGCGTTATTTTGAGCGGAAAATGACAGTATGTGCTTATTTCAGATTCATGTGTTTTTATGTATCAAACTGTGTGAGAATGACAATTCCGCTGTAGAAACATCAAGTCTTGCATGTTTTTGAAGGACAGCATGGTTTCTTTTGAATTCGTGTTGAGTTAGTGTGAAAAGTGCAGTATATGTTCATTTTGTTCTTTTCTCGCTCAAATAGCGTTATTTTGACCTGAAAATGACGGAATATGAGTATTTTAGATTCATTTGTATTTATTTGTCAAACTGTCATAGAATGACATTTCCACTTTAGAAACATCAATTCTTGCATGTTTTTGAAGGCCAGCATGGTTTCTTTTGAATTCGTGTTGAGTTAGTGTGAAAAGTGCAGTATATGTTCATTTTGTGCTTTTCTCGCTCAAATAGCGTTATTTTGAGCGGAAAATGACAGTATGTGCTTATTTCAGATTCATGTGTTTTTATGTATCAAACTGTGTGAGAATGACAATTCCACTGTAGAAATATCAAGTCTTGCATGTTTTTGAGGACAGCATGGTTTATTTTGAATTCCTGTTGAGTTAGTGTGAAAAGTGCAGTATATGTTCATTTTGTGCTTTTCTCGCTCAAATAGCGTTATTCTGACTTGAAAATGACGGAATATGAGTATTTTAGATTCATTTGTATTTATTTGTCAAACTGTCAGAGAATGACATTTCCACTTTAGAAACATCAATTCTTGCATGTTTTTGAAGGACAGCATGGTTTCTTTTGAATTCGTGTTGAGTTAGTGTGAAAAGTGCAGTATATGTTCATTTTGTGCTTTTCTCGCTCAAATAGCGTTATTTTGAGCGGAAAATGACAGTATGTGCTTATTTCAGATTCATGTGTTTTTATGTATCAAACTGTGTGAGAATGACAATTCCGCTGTAGAAACATCAAGTCTTGCATGTTTTTGAAGGACAGCATGGTTTCTTTTGAATTCGTGTTGAGTTAGTGTGAAAAGTGCAGTATATGTTCATTTTGTTCTTTTCTCGCTCAAATAGCGTTATTTTGACCTGAAAATGACGGAATATGAGTATTTTAGATTCATTTGTATTTATTTGTCAAACTGTCATAGAATGACATTTCCACTTTAGAAACATCAATTCTTGCATGTTTTTGAAGGCCAGCATGGTTTCTTTTGAATTCGTGTTGAGTTAGTGTGAAAAGTGCAGTATATGTTCATTTTGTGCTTTTCTCGCTCAAATAGCGTTATTTTGAGCGGAAAATGACGGAATATGAGTATTTTAGATTCATTTGTATTTATTTGTCAAACTGTCATAGAATGACATTTCCACTTTAGAAACATCAATTCTTGCATGTTTTTGAAGGACAGCATGGTTTCTTTTGAATTCGTGTTGAGTTAGTGTGAAAAGTGCAGTATATGTTCATTTTGTGCTTTTCTCGCTCAAATAGCGTTATTTTGACCTGAAAATGACGGAATATGAGTATTTTAGATTCATTTGTATTTATTTGTCAAACTGTCATAGAATGACATTTCCACTTTAGAAACATCAATTCTTGCATGTTTTTGAAGGACAGCATGGTTTATTTTGAATTCCTGTTGAGTTAGTGTGAAAAGTGCAGTATATGTTCATTTTGTGCTTTTCTCGCTCAAATAGCGTTATTCTGACTTGAAAATGACGGAATATGAGTATTTTAGATTCATTTGTATTTATTTGTCAAACTGTCAGAGAATGACATTTCCACTTTAGAAACATCAATTCTTGCATGTTTTTGAAGGACAGCATGGTTTCTTTTGAATTCGTGTTGAGTTAGTGTGAAAAGTGCAGTATATGTTCATTTTGTGCTTTTCTCGCTCAAATAGCGTTATTTTGAGCGGAAAATGACAGTATGTGCTTATTTCAGATTCATGTGTTTTTATGTATCAAACTGTGTGAGAATGACAATTCCACTGTAGAAACATCAAGTCTTGCATGTTTTTGAAGGACAGCATGGTTTCTTTTGAATTCGTGTTGAGTTAGTGTGAAAAGTGCAGTATATGTTCATTTTGTTCTTTTCTCGCTCAAATAGCGTTATTTTGACCTGAAAATGACGGAATATGAGTATTTTAGATTCATTTGTATTTATTTGTCAAACTGTCATAGAATGACATTTCCACTTTAGAAACATCAATTCTTGCATGTTTTTGAAGGCCAGCATGGTTTCTTTTGAATTCGTGTTGAGTTAGTGTGAAAAGTGCAGTATATGTTCATTTTGTGCTTTTCTCGCTCAAATAGCGTTATTTTGAGCGGAAAATGACAGTATGTGCTTATTTCAGATTCATGTGTTTTTATGTATCAAACTGTGTGAGAATGACAATTCCACTGTAGAAATATCAAGTATTGCATGTTTTTGAAGGACAGCATGGTTTATTTTGAATTCCTGTTGAGTTAGTGTGAAAGGTGCAGTATATGTTCATTTTGTGCTTTTCTCGCTCAAATAGCGTTATTCTGACTTGAAAATGACGGAATATGAGTATTTTAGATTCATTTGTATTTATTTGTCAAACTGTCATAGAATGACATTTCCACTTTAGAAACATCAATTCTTGCATGTTTTTGAAGGACAGCATGGTTTCTTTTGAATTCGTGTTGAGTTAGTGTGAAAAGTGCAGTATATGTTCATTTTGTGCTTTTCTCGCTCAAATAGCGTTATTTTGAGCGGAAAATGACAGTATGTGCTTATTTCAGATTCATGTGTTTTTATGTATCAAACTGTGTGAGAATGACAATTCCGCTGTAGAAACATCAAGTCTTGCATGTTTTTGAAGGACAGCATGGTTTCTTTTGAATTCGTGTTGAGTTAGTGTGAAAAGTGCAGTATATGTTCATTTTGTTCTTTTCTCGCTCAAATAGCGTTATTTTGACCTGAAAATGACGGAATATGAGTATTTTAGATTCATTTGTATTTATTTGTCAAACTGTCATAGAATGACATTTCCACTTTAGAAACATCAATTCTTGCATGTTTTTGAAGGCCAGCATGGTTTCTTTTGAATTCGTGTTGAGTTAGTGTGAAAAGTGCAGTATATGTTCATTTTGTGCTTTTCTCGCTCAAATAGCGTTATTTTGAGCGGAAAATGACAGTATGTGCTTATTTCAGATTCATGTGTTTTTATGTATCAAACTGTGTGAGAATGACAATTCCACTGTAGAAACATCAAGTCTTGCATGTTTTTGAGGACAGCATGGTTTATTTTGAATTCCTGTTGAGTTAGTGTGAAAAGTGCAGTATATGTTCATTTTGTGCTTTTCTCGCTCAAATAGCGTTATTCTGACTTGAAAATGACGGAATATGAGTATTTTAGATTCATTTGTATTTATTTGTCAAACTGTCATAGAATGACATTTCCACTTTAGAAACATCAATTCTTGCATGTTTTTGAAGGACAGCATGGTTTCTTTTGAATTCGTGTTGAGTTAGTGTGAAAAGTGCAGTATATGTTCATTTTGTGCTTTTCTCGCTCAAATAGCGTTATTTTGACCTGAAAATGACGGAATATGAGTATTTTAGATTCATTTGTATTTATTTGTCAAACTGTCATAGAATGACATTTCCACTTTAGAAACATCAATTCTTGCATGTTTTTGAAGGACAGCATGGTTTCTTTTGAATTCGTGTTGAGTTAGTGTGAAAAGTGCAGTATATGTTCATTTTGTGCTTTTCTCGCTCAAATAGCGTTATTTTGACCTGAAAATGACGGAATATGAGTATTTTAGATTCATTTGTATTTATTTGTCAAACTGTCAGAGAATGACATTTCCACTTTAGAAACATCAATTCTTGCATGTTTTTGAAGGCCAGCATGGTTTCTTTTGAATTCGTGTTGAGTTAGTGTGAAAAGTGCAGTATATGTTCATTTTGTGCTTTTCTCGCTCAAATAGCGTTATTTTGACTTGAAAATGACGGAATATGAGTATTTTAGATTCATTTGTATTTATTTGTCAAACTGTCATAGAATGACATTTCCACTTTAGAAACATCAATTCTTGCATGTTTTTGAAGGACAGCATGGTTTCTTTTGAATTCGTGTTGAGTTAGTGTGAAAAGTGCAGTATATGTTCATTTTGTGCTTTTCTCGCTCAAATAGCGTTATTTTGACCTGAAAATGACGGAATATGAGTATTTTAGATTCATTTGTATTTATTTGTCAAACTGTCAGAGAATGACATTTCCACTTTAGAAACATCAATTCTTGCATGTTTTTGAAGGCCAGCATGGTTTCTTTTGAATTCGTGTTGAGTTAGTGTGAAAAGTGCAGTATATGTTCATTTTGTGCTTTTCTCGCTCAAATAGCGTTATTTTGACTTGAAAATGACGGAATATGAGTATTTTAGATTCATTTGTATTTATTTGTCAAACTGTCATAGAATGACATTTCCACTTTAGAAACATCAATTCTTGCATGTTTTTGAAGGACAGCATGGTTTCTTTTGAATTCGTGTTGAGTTAGTGTGAAAAGTGCAGTATATGTTCATTTTGTGCTTTTCTCGCTCAAATAGCGTTATTTTGACCTGAAAATGACGGAATATGAGTATTTTAGATTCATTTGTATTTATTTGTCAAACTGTCATAGAATGACATTTCCACTTTAGAAACATCAATTCTTGCATGTTTTTGAAGGCCAGCATGGTTTATTTTGAATTCCTGTTGAGTTAGTGTGAAAAGTGCAGTATATGTTCATTTTGTGCTTTTCTCGCTCAAATAGCGTTATTTTGACCTGAAAATGACGGAATATGAGTATTTTAGATTCATTTGTATTTATTTGTCAAACTGTCAGAGAATGACATTTCCACTTTAGAAACATCAATTCTTGCATGTTTTTGAAGGCCAGCATGGTTTCTTTTGAATTCGTGTTGAGTTAGTGTGAAAAGTGCAGTATATGTTCATTTTGTGCTTTTCTCGCTCAAATAGCGTTATTTTGACTTGAAAATGACGGAATATGAGTATTTTAGATTCATTTGTATTTATTTGTCAAACTGTCATAGAATGACATTTCCACTTTAGAAACATCAATTCTTGCATGTTTTTGAAGGACAGCATGGTTTCTTTTGAATTCGTGTTGAGTTAGTGTGAAAAGTGCAGTATATGTTCATTTTGTGCTTTTCTCGCTCAAATAGCGTTATTTTGAGCGGAAAATGACAGTATGTGCTTATTTCAGATTCATGTGTTTTTATGTATCAAACTGTGTGAGAATGACAATTCCACTGTAGAAATATCAAGTCTTGCATGTTTTTGAAGGACAGCATGGTTTATTTTGAATTCCTGTTGAGTTAGTGTGAAAAGTGCAGTATATGTTCATTTTGTGCTTTTCTCGCTCAAATAGCGTTATTCTGACTTGAAAATGACGGAATATGAGTATTTTAGATTCATTTGTATTTATTTGTCAAACTGTCATAGAATGACATTTCCACTTTAGAAACATCAATTCTTGCATGTTTTTGAAGGACAGCATGGTTTATTTTGAATTCCTGTTGAGTTAGTGTGAAAAGTGCAGTATATGTTCATTTTGTGCTTTTCTCGCTCAAATAGCGTTATTCTGACTTGAAAATGACGGAATATGAGTATTTTAGATTCATTTGTATTTATTTGTCAAACTGTCATAGAATGACATTTCCACTTTAGAAACATCAATTCTTGCATGTTTTTGAAGGACAGCATGGTTTCTTTTGAATTCGTGTTGAGTTAGTGTGAAAAGTGCAGTATATGTTCATTTTGTGCTTTTCTCGCTCAAATAGCGTTATTTTGAGCGGAAAATGACAGTATGTGCTTATTTCAGATTCATGTGTTTTTATGTATCAAACTGTGTGAGAATGACAATTCCACTGTAGAAACATCAAGTCTTGCATGTTTTTGAAGGACAGCATGGTTTCTTTTGAATTCGTGTTGAGTTAGTGTGAAAAGTGCAGTATATGTTCATTTTGTGCTTTTCTCGCTCAAATAGCGTTATTTTGACCTGAAAATGACGGAATATGAGTATTTTAGATTCATTTGTATTTATTTGTCAAACTGTCATAGAATGACATTTCCACTTTAGAAACATCAATTCTTGCATGTTTTTGAAGGCCAGCATGGTTTCTTTTGAATTCGTGTTGAGTTAGTGTGAAAAGTGCAGTATATGTTCATTTTGTGCTTTTCTCGCTCAAATAGCGTTATTTTGAGCGGAAAATGACAGTATGTGCTTATTTCAGATTCATGTGTTTTTATGTATCAAACTGTGTGAGAATGACAATTCCACTGTAGAAACATCAAGTCTTGCATGTTTTTGAAGGACAGCATGGTTTCTTTTGAATTCGTGTTGAGTTAGTGTGAAAAGTGCAGTATATGTTCATTTTGTGCTTTTCTCGCTCAAATAGCGTTATTTTGACCTGAAAATGACGGAATATGAGTATTTTAGATTCATTTGTATTTATTTGTCAAACTGTCATAGAATGACATTTCCACTTTAGAAACATCAATTCTTGCATGTTTTTGAAGGCCAGCATGGTTTCTTTTGAATTCGTGTTGAGTTAGTGTGAAAAGTGCAGTATATGTTCATTTTGTGCTTTTCTCGCTCAAATAGCGTTATTTTGAGCGGAAAATGACAGTATGTGCTTATTTCAGATTCATGTGTTTTTATGTATCAAACTGTGTGAGAATGACAATTCCACTGTAGAAACATCAAGTCTTGCATGTTTTTGAGGACAGCATGGTTTATTTTGAATTCCTGTTGAGTTAGTGTGAAAAGTGCAGTATATGTTCATTTTGTGCTTTTCTCGCTCAAATAGCGTTATTCTGACTTGAAAATGACGGAATATGAGTATTTTAGATTCATTTGTATTTATTTGTCAAACTGTCATAGAATGACATTTCCACTTTAGAAACATCAATTCTTGCATGTTTTTGAAGGACAGCATGGTTTCTTTTGAATTCGTGTTGAGTTAGTGTGAAAAGTGCAGTATATGTTCATTTTGTGCTTTTCTCGCTCAAATAGCGTTATTCTGACTTGAAAATGACGGAATATGAGTATTTTAGATTCATTTGTATTTATTTGTCAAACTGTCAGAGAATGACATTTCCACTTTAGAAACATCAATTCTTGCATGTTTTTGAAGGACAGCATGGTTTCTTTTGAATTCGTGTTGAGTTAGTGTGAAAAGTGCAGTATATGTTCATTTTGTGCTTTTCTCGCTCAAATAGCGTTATTTTGAGCGGAAAATGACAGTATGTGCTTATTTCAGATTCATGTGTTTTTATGTATCAAACTGTGTGAGAATGACAATTCCACTGTAGAAATATCAAGTCTTGCATGTTTTTGAAGGACAGCATGGTTTATTTTGAATTCCTGTTGAGTTAGTGTGAAAAGTGCAGTATATGTTCATTTTGTGCTTTTCTCGCTCAAATAGCGTTATTCTGACTTGAAAATGACGGAATATGAGTATTTTAGATTCATTTGTATTTATTTGTCAAACTGTCAGAGAATGACATTTCCACTTTAGAAACATCAATTCTTGCATGTTTTTGAAGGACAGCATGGTTTCTTTTGAATTCGTGTTGAGTTAGTGTGAAAAGTGCAGTATATGTTCATTTTGTGCTTTTCTCGCTCAAATAGCGTTATTTTGAGCGGAAAATGACAGTATGTGCTTATTTCAGATTCATGTGTTTTTATGTATCAAACTGTGTGAGAATGACAATTCCACTGTAGAAACATCAAGTCTTGCATGTTTTTGAAGGACAGCATGGTTTATTTTGAATTCCTGTTGAGTTAGTGTGAAAAGTGCAGTATATGTTCATTTTGTGCTTTTCTCGCTCAAATAGCGTTATTCTGACTTGAAAATGACGGAATATGAGTATTTTAGATTCATTTGTATTTATTTGTCAAACTGTCAGAGAATGACATTTCCACTTTAGAAACATCAATTCTTGCATGTTTTTGAAGGACAGCATGGTTTCTTTTGAATTCGTGTTGAGTTAGTGTGAAAAGTGCAGTATATGTTCATTTTGTGCTTTTCTCGCTCAAATAGCGTTATTTTGAGCGGAAAATGACAGTATGTGCTTATTTCAGATTCATGTGTTTTTATGTATCAAACTGTGTGAGAATGACAATTCCACTGTAGAAACATCAAGTCTTGCATGTTTTTGAAGGACAGCATGGTTTATTTTGAATTCCTGTTGAGTTAGTGTGAAAAGTGCAGTATATGTTCATTTTGTGCTTTTCTCGCTCAAATAGCGTTATTCTGACTTGAAAATGACGGAATATGAGTATTTTAGATTCATTTGTATTTATTTGTCAAACTGTCATAGAATGACATTTCCACTTTAGAAACATCAATTCTTGCATGTTTTTGAAGGACAGCATGGTTTCTTTTGAATTCGTGTTGAGTTAGTGTGAAAAGTGCAGTATATGTTCATTTTGTGCTTTTCTCGCTCAAATAGCGTTATTTTGAGCGGAAAATGACAGTATGTGCTTATTTCAGATTCATGTGTTTTTATGTATCAAACTGTGTGAGAATGACAATTCCACTGTAGAAACATCAAGTCTTGCATGTTTTTGAAGGACAGCATGGTTTATTTTGAATTCCTGTTGAGTTAGTGTGAAAAGTGCAGTATATGTTCATTTTGTGCTTTTCTCGCTCAAATAGCGTTATTCTGACTTGAAAATGACGGAATATGAGTATTTTAGATTCATTTGTATTTATTTGTCAAACTGTCAGAGAATGACATTTCCACTTTAGAAACATCAATTCTTGCATGTTTTTGAAGGACAGCATGGTTTCTTTTGAATTCGTGTTGAGTTAGTGTGAAAAGTGCAGTATATGTTCATTTTGTGCTTTTCTCGCTCAAATAGCGTTATTTTGAGCGGAAAATGACAGTATGTGCTTATTTCAGATTCATGTGTTTTTATGTATCAAACTGTGTGAGAATGACAATTCCACTGTAGAAACATCAAGTCTTGCATGTTTTTGAAGGACAGCATGGTTTATTTTGAATTCCTGTTGAGTTAGTGTGAAAAGTGCAGTATATGTTCATTTTGTGCTTTTCTCGCTCAAATAGCGTTATTCTGACTTGAAAATGACGGAATATGAGTATTTTAGATTCATTTGTATTTATTTGTCAAACTGTCATAGAATGACATTTCCACTTTAGAAACATCAATTCTTGCATGTTTTTGAAGGACAGCATGGTTTCTTTTGAATTCGTGTTGAGTTAGTGTGAAAAGTGCAGTATATGTTCATTTTGTGCTTTTCTCGCTCAAATAGCGTTATTCTGACTTGAAAATGACGGAATATGAGTATTTTAGATTCATTTGTATTTATTTGTCAAACTGTCAGAGAATGACATTTCCACTTTAGAAACATCAATTCTTGCATGTTTTTGAAGGACAGCATGGTTTCTTTTGAATTCGTGTTGAGTTAGTGTGAAAAGTGCAGTATATGTTCATTTTGTGCTTTTCTCGCTCAAATAGCGTTATTTTGAGCGGAAAATGACAGTATGTGCTTATTTCAGATTCATGTGTTTTTATGTATCAAACTGTGTGAGAATGACAATTCCACTGTAGAAATATCAAGTCTTGCATGTTTTTGAAGGACAGCATGGTTTATTTTGAATTCCTGTTGAGTTAGTGTGAAAAGTGCAGTATATGTTCATTTTGTGCTTTTCTCGCTCAAATAGCGTTATTCTGACTTGAAAATGACGGAATATGAGTATTTTAGATTCATTTGTATTTATTTGTCAAACTGTCAGAGAATGACATTTCCACTTTAGAAACATCAATTCTTGCATGTTTTTGAAGGACAGCATGGTTTCTTTTGAATTCGTGTTGAGTTAGTGTGAAAAGTGCAGTATATGTTCATTTTGTGCTTTTCTCGCTCAAATAGCGTTATTTTGAGCGGAAAATGACAGTATGTGCTTATTTCAGATTCATGTGTTTTTATGTATCAAACTGTGTGAGAATGACAATTCCACTGTAGAAACATCAAGTCTTGCATGTTTTTGAAGGACAGCATGGTTTATTTTGAATTCCTGTTGAGTTAGTGTGAAAAGTGCAGTATATGTTCATTTTGTGCTTTTCTCGCTCAAATAGCGTTATTCTGACTTGAAAATGACGGAATATGAGTATTTTAGATTCATTTGTATTTATTTGTCAAACTGTCAGAGAATGACATTTCCACTTTAGAAACATCAATTCTTGCATGTTTTTGAAGGACAGCATGGTTTCTTTTGAATTCGTGTTGAGTTAGTGTGAAAAGTGCAGTATATGTTCATTTTGTGCTTTTCTCGCTCAAATAGCGTTATTTTGAGCGGAAAATGACAGTATGTGCTTATTTCAGATTCATGTGTTTTTATGTATCAAACTGTGTGAGAATGACAATTCCACTGTAGAAACATCAAGTCTTGCATGTTTTTGAAGGACAGCATGGTTTATTTTGAATTCCTGTTGAGTTAGTGTGAAAAGTGCAGTATATGTTCATTTTGTGCTTTTCTCGCTCAAATAGCGTTATTCTGACTTGAAAATGACGGAATATGAGTATTTTAGATTCATTTGTATTTATTTGTCAAACTGTCATAGAATGACATTTCCACTTTAGAAACATCAATTCTTGCATGTTTTTGAAGGACAGCATGGTTTCTTTTGAATTCGTGTTGAGTTAGTGTGAAAAGTGCAGTATATGTTCATTTTGTGCTTTTCTCGCTCAAATAGCGTTATTTTGAGCGGAAAATGACAGTATGTGCTTATTTCAGATTCATGTGTTTTTATGTATCAAACTGTGTGAGAATGACAATTCCACTGTAGAAACATCAAGTCTTGCATGTTTTTGAAGGACAGCATGGTTTATTTTGAATTCCTGTTGAGTTAGTGTGAAAAGTGCAGTATATGTTCATTTTGTGCTTTTCTCGCTCAAATAGCGTTATTCTGACTTGAAAATGACGGAATATGAGTATTTTAGATTCATTTGTATTTATTTGTCAAACTGTCAGAGAATGACATTTCCACTTTAGAAACATCAATTCTTGCATGTTTTTGAAGGACAGCATGGTTTCTTTTGAATTCGTGTTGAGTTAGTGTGAAAAGTGCAGTATATGTTCATTTTGTGCTTTTCTCGCTCAAATAGCGTTATTTTGAGCGGAAAATGACAGTATGTGCTTATTTCAGATTCATGTGTTTTTATGTATCAAACTGTGTGAGAATGACAATTCCACTGTAGAAACATCAAGTCTTGCATGTTTTTGAAGGACAGCATGGTTTATTTTGAATTCCTGTTGAGTTAGTGTGAAAAGTGCAGTATATGTTCATTTTGTGCTTTTCTCGCTCAAATAGCGTTATTCTGACTTGAAAATGACGGAATATGAGTATTTTAGATTCATTTGTATTTATTTGTCAAACTGTCATAGAATGACATTTCCACTTTAGAAACATCAATTCTTGCATGTTTTTGAAGGACAGCATGGTTTCTTTTGAATTCGTGTTGAGTTAGTGTGAAAAGTGCAGTATATGTTCATTTTGTGCTTTTCTCGCTCAAATAGCGTTATTCTGACTTGAAAATGACGGAATATGAGTATTTTAGATTCATTTGTATTTATTTGTCAAACTGTCAGAGAATGACATTTCCACTTTAGAAACATCAATTCTTGCATGTTTTTGAAGGACAGCATGGTTTCTTTTGAATTCGTGTTGAGTTAGTGTGAAAAGTGCAGTATATGTTCATTTTGTGCTTTTCTCGCTCAAATAGCGTTATTTTGAGCGGAAAATGACAGTATGTGCTTATTTCAGATTCATGTGTTTTTATGTATCAAACTGTGTGAGAATGACAATTCCACTGTAGAAACATCAAGTCTTGCATGTTTTTGAAGGACAGCATGGTTTATTTTGAATTCCTGTTGAGTTAGTGTGAAAAGTGCAGTATATGTTCATTTTGTGCTTTTCTCGCTCAAATAGCGTTATTCTGACTTGAAAATGACGGAATATGAGTATTTTAGATTCATTTGTATTTATTTGTCAAACTGTCATAGAATGACATTTCCACTTTAGAAACATCAATTCTTGCATGTTTTTGAAGGACAGCATGGTTTCTTTTGAATTCGTGTTGAGTTAGTGTGAAAAGTGCAGTATATGTTCATTTTGTGCTTTTCTCGCTCAAATAGCGTTATTTTGAGCGGAAAATGACACTATGTGCTTATTTCAGATTCATGTGTTTTTATGTATCAAACTGTGTGAGAATGACAATTCCACTGTAGAAACATCAAGTCTTGCATGTTTTTGAAGGACAGCATGGTTTATTTTGAATTCCTGTTGAGTTAGTGTGAAAAGTGTTCATTTTGTGCTTTTCTCGCTCAAATAGCGTTATTCTGACTTGAAAATGACGGAATATGAGTATTTTAGATTCATTTGTATTTATTTGTCAAACTGTCATAGAATGACATTTCCACTTTAGAAACATCAATTCTTGCATGTTTTTGAAGGACAGCATGGTTTCTTTTGAATTCGTGTTGAGTTAGTGTGAAAAGTGCAGTATATGTTCATTTTGTGCTTTTCTCGCTCAAATAGCGTTATTTTGAGCGGAAAATGACACTATGTGCTTATTTCAGATTCATGTGTTTTTATGTATCAAACTGTGTGAGAATGACAATTCCACTGTAGAAACATCAAGTCTTGCATGTTTTTGAAGGACAGCATGGTTTATTTTGAATTCCTGTTGAGTTAGTGTGAAAAGTGTTCATTTTGTGCTTTTCTCGCTCAAATAGCGTTATTCTGACTTGAAAATGACGGAATATGAGTATTTTAGATTCATTTGTATTTATTTGTCAAACTGTCAGAGAATGACATTTCCACTTTAGAAACATCAATTCTTGCATGTTTTTGAAGGACAGCATGGTTTCTTTTGAATTCGTGTTGAGTTAGTGTGAAAAGTGCAGTATATGTTCATTTTGTGCTTTTCTCGCTCAAATAGCGTTATTTTGAGCGGAAAATGACAGTATGTGCTTATTTCAGATTCATGTGTTTTTATGTATCAAACTGTGTGAGAATGACAATTCCACTGTAGAAATATCAAGTCTTGCATGTTTTTGAAGGACAGCATGGTTTATTTTGAATTCCTGTTGAGTTAGTGTGAAAAGTGCAGTATATGTTCATTTTGTGCTTTTCTCGCTCAAATAGCGTTATTCTGACTTGAAAATGACGGAATATGAGTATTTTAGATTCATTTGTATTTATTTGTCAAACTGTCAGAGAATGACATTTCCACTTTAGAAACATCAATTCTTGCATGTTTTTGAAGGACAGCATGGTTTCTTTTGAATTCGTGTTGAGTTAGTGTGAAAAGTGCAGTATATGTTCATTTTGTGCTTTTCTCGCTCAAATAGCGTTATTTTGAGCGGAAAATGACAGTATGTGCTTATTTCAGATTCATGTGTTTTTATGTATCAAACTGTGTGAGAATGACAATTCCACTGTAGAAACATCAAGTCTTGCATGTTTTTGAAGGACAGCATGGTTTATTTTGAATTCCTGTTGAGTTAGTGTGAAAAGTGCAGTATATGTTCATTTTGTGCTTTTCTCGCTCAAATAGCGTTATTCTGACTTGAAAATGACGGAATATGAGTATTTTAGATTCATTTGTATTTATTTGTCAAACTGTCATAGAATGACATTTCCACTTTAGAAACATCAATTCTTGCATGTTTTTGAAGGACAGCATGGTTTCTTTTGAATTCGTGTTGAGTTAGTGTGAAAAGTGCAGTATATGTTCATTTTGTGCTTTTCTCGCTCAAATAGCGTTATTCTGACTTGAAAATGACGGAATATGAGTATTTTAGATTCATTTGTATTTATTTGTCAAACTGTCAGAGAATGACATTTCCACTTTAGAAACATCAATTCTTGCATGTTTTTGAAGGACAGCATGGTTTCTTTTGAATTCGTGTTGAGTTAGTGTGAAAAGTGCAGTATATGTTCATTTTGTGCTTTTCTCGCTCAAATAGCGTTATTTTGAGCGGAAAATGACAGTATGTGCTTATTTCAGATTCATGTGTTTTTATGTATCAAACTGTGTGAGAATGACAATTCCACTGTAGAAACATCAAGTCTTGCATGTTTTTGAAGGACAGCATGGTTTATTTTGAATTCCTGTTGAGTTAGTGTGAAAAGTGCAGTATATGTTCATTTTGTGCTTTTCTCGCTCAAATAGCGTTATTCTGACTTGAAAATGACGGAATATGAGTATTTTAGATTCATTTGTATTTATTTGTCAAACTGTCATAGAATGACATTTCCACTTTAGAAACATCAATTCTTGCATGTTTTTGAAGGACAGCATGGTTTCTTTTGAATTCGTGTTGAGTTAGTGTGAAAAGTGCAGTATATGTTCATTTTGTGCTTTTCTCGCTCAAATAGCGTTATTTTGAGCGGAAAATGACACTATGTGCTTATTTCAGATTCATGTGTTTTTATGTATCAAACTGTGTGAGAATGACAATTCCACTGTAGAAACATCAAGTCTTGCATGTTTTTGAAGGACAGCATGGTTTATTTTGAATTCCTGTTGAGTTAGTGTGAAAAGTGTTCATTTTGTGCTTTTCTCGCTCAAATAGCGTTATTCTGACTTGAAAATGACGGAATATGAGTATTTTAGATTCATTTGTATTTATTTGTCAAACTGTCAGAGAATGACATTTCCACTTTACAAACATCAATTCTTGCATGTTTTTGAAGGACAGCATGGTTTATTTTGAATTCCTGTTGAGTTAGTGTGAAAAGTGCAGTATATGTTCATTTTGTGCTTTTCTCGCTCAAATAGCGTTATTTTGAGCGGAAAATGACAGTATGTGCTTATTTCAGATTCATGTGTTTTTATGTATCAAACTGTGTGAGAATGACAATTCCACTGTAGAAACATCAAGTCTTGCATGTTTTTGAAGGACAGCATGGTTTATTTTGAATTCCTGTTGAGTTAGTGTGAAAAGTGCAGTATATGTTCATTTTGTGCTTTTCTCGCTCAAATAGCGTTATTCTGACTTGAAAATGACGGAATATGAGTATTTTAGATTCATTTGTATTTATTTGTCAAACTGTCATAGAATGACATTTCCACTTTAGAAACATCAATTCTTGCATGTTTTTGAAGGACAGCATGGTTTCTTTTGAATTCGTGTTGAGTTAGTGTGAAAAGTGCAGTATATGTTCATTTTGTGCTTTTCTCGCTCAAATAGCGTTATTCTGACTTGAAAATGACGGAATATGAGTATTTTAGATTCATTTGTATTTATTTGTCAAACTGTCAGAGAATGACATTTCCACTTTAGAAACATCAATTCTTGCATGTTTTTGAAGGACAGCATGGTTTCTTTTGAATTCGTGTTGAGTTAGTGTGAAAAGTGCAGTATATGTTCATTTTGTGCTTTTCTCGCTCAAATAGCGTTATTTTGAGCGGAAAATGACAGTATGTGCTTATTTCAGATTCATGTGTTTTTATGTATCAAACTGTGTGAGAATGACAATTCCACTGTAGAAATATCAAGTCTTGCATGTTTTTGAAGGACAGCATGGTTTATTTTGAATTCCTGTTGAGTTAGTGTGAAAAGTGCAGTATATGTTCATTTTGTGCTTTTCTCGCTCAAATAGCGTTATTCTGACTTGAAAATGACGGAATATGAGTATTTTAGATTCATTTGTATTTATTTGTCAAACTGTCAGAGAATGACATTTCCACTTTAGAAACATCAATTCTTGCATGTTTTTGAAGGACAGCATGGTTTCTTTTGAATTCGTGTTGAGTTAGTGTGAAAAGTGCAGTATATGTTCATTTTGTGCTTTTCTCGCTCAAATAGCGTTATTTTGAGCGGAAAATGACAGTATGTGCTTATTTCAGATTCATGTGTTTTTATGTATCAAACTGTGTGAGAATGACAATTCCACTGTAGAAACATCAAGTCTTGCATGTTTTTGAAGGACAGCATGGTTTATTTTGAATTCCTGTTGAGTTAGTGTGAAAAGTGCAGTATATGTTCATTTTGTGCTTTTCTCGCTCAAATAGCGTTATTCTGACTTGAAAATGACGGAATATGAGTATTTTAGATTCATTTGTATTTATTTGTCAAACTGTCATAGAATGACATTTCCACTTTAGAAACATCAATTCTTGCATGTTTTTGAAGGACAGCATGGTTTCTTTTGAATTCGTGTTGAGTTAGTGTGAAAAGTGCAGTATATGTTCATTTTGTGCTTTTCTCGCTCAAATAGCGTTATTCTGACTTGAAAATGACGGAATATGAGTATTTTAGATTCATTTGTATTTATTTGTCAAACTGTCAGAGAATGACATTTCCACTTTAGAAACATCAATTCTTGCATGTTTTTGAAGGACAGCATGGTTTCTTTTGAATTCGTGTTGAGTTAGTGTGAAAAGTGCAGTATATGTTCATTTTGTGCTTTTCTCGCTCAAATAGCGTTATTTTGAGCGGAAAATGACAGTATGTGCTTATTTCAGATTCATGTGTTTTTATGTATCAAACTGTGTGAGAATGACAATTCCACTGTAGAAACATCAAGTCTTGCATGTTTTTGAAGGACAGCATGGTTTATTTTGAATTCCTGTTGAGTTAGTGTGAAAAGTGCAGTATATGTTCATTTTGTGCTTTTCTCGCTCAAATAGCGTTATTCTGACTTGAAAATGACGGAATATGAGTATTTTAGATTCATTTGTATTTATTTGTCAAACTGTCATAGAATGACATTTCCACTTTAGAAACATCAATTCTTGCATGTTTTTGAAGGACAGCATGGTTTCTTTTGAATTCGTGTTGAGTTAGTGTGAAAAGTGCAGTATATGTTCATTTTGTGCTTTTCTCGCTCAAATAGCGTTATTTTGAGCGGAAAATGACACTATGTGCTTATTTCAGATTCATGTGTTTTTATGTATCAAACTGTGTGAGAATGACAATTCCACTGTAGAAACATCAAGTCTTGCATGTTTTTGAAGGACAGCATGGTTTATTTTGAATTCCTGTTGAGTTAGTGTGAAAAGTGTTCATTTTGTGCTTTTCTCGCTCAAATAGCGTTATTCTGACTTGAAAATGACGGAATATGAGTATTTTAGATTCATTTGTATTTATTTGTCAAACTGTCAGAGAATGACATTTCCACTTTAGAAACATCAATTCTTGCATGTTTTTGAAGGACAGCATGGTTTCTTTTGAATTCGTGTTGAGTTAGTGTGAAAAGTGCAGTATATGTTCATTTTGTGCTTTTCTCGCTCAAATAGCGTTATTTTGAGCGGAAAATGACAGTATGTGCTTATTTCAGATTCATGTGTTTTTATGTATCAAACTGTGTGAGAATGACAATTCCACTGTAGAAATATCAAGTCTTGCATGTTTTTGAAGGACAGCATGGTTTATTTTGAATTCCTGTTGAGTTAGTGTGAAAAGTGCAGTATATGTTCATTTTGTGCTTTTCTCGCTCAAATAGCGTTATTCTGACTTGAAAATGACGGAATATGAGTATTTTAGATTCATTTGTATTTATTTGTCAAACTGTCAGAGAATGACATTTCCACTTTAGAAACATCAATTCTTGCATGTTTTTGAAGGACAGCATGGTTTCTTTTGAATTCGTGTTGAGTTAGTGTGAAAAGTGCAGTATATGTTCATTTTGTGCTTTTCTCGCTCAAATAGCGTTATTTTGAGCGGAAAATGACAGTATGTGCTTATTTCAGATTCATGTGTTTTTATGTATCAAACTGTGTGAGAATGACAATTCCACTGTAGAAACATCAAGTCTTGCATGTTTTTGAAGGACAGCATGGTTTATTTTGAATTCCTGTTGAGTTAGTGTGAAAAGTGCAGTATATGTTCATTTTGTGCTTTTCTCGCTCAAATAGCGTTATTCTGACTTGAAAATGACGGAATATGAGTATTTTAGATTCATTTGTATTTATTTGTCAAACTGTCATAGAATGACATTTCCACTTTAGAAACATCAATTCTTGCATGTTTTTGAAGGACAGCATGGTTTCTTTTGAATTCGTGTTGAGTTAGTGTGAAAAGTGCAGTATATGTTCATTTTGTGCTTTTCTCGCTCAAATAGCGTTATTTTGAGCGGAAAATGACAGTATGTGCTTATTTCAGATTCATGTGTTTTTATGTATCAAACTGTGTGAGAATGACAATTCCACTGTAGAAACATCAAGTCTTGCATGTTTTTGAAGGACAGCATGGTTTATTTTGAATTCCTGTTGAGTTAGTGTGAAAAGTGCAGTATATGTTCATTTTGTGCTTTTCTCGCTCAAATAGCGTTATTCTGACTTGAAAATGACGGAATATGAGTATTTTAGATTCATTTGTATTTATTTGTCAAACTGTCATAGAATGACATTTCCACTTTAGAAACATCAATTCTTGCATGTTTTTGAAGGACAGCATGGTTTCTTTTGAATTCGTGTTGAGTTAGTGTGAAAAGTGCAGTATATGTTCATTTTGTGCTTTTCTCGCTCAAATAGCGTTATTTTGAGCGGAAAATGACACTATGTGCTTATTTCAGATTCATGTGTTTTTATGTATCAAACTGTGTGAGAATGACAATTCCACTGTAGAAACATCAAGTCTTGCATGTTTTTGAAGGACAGCATGGTTTATTTTGAATTCCTGTTGAGTTAGTGTGAAAAGTGCAGTATATGTTCATTTTGTGCTTTTCTCGCTCAAATAGCGTTATTCTGACTTGAAAATGACGGAATATGAGTATTTTAGATTCATTTGTATTTATTTGTCAAACTGTCAGAGAATGACATTTCCACTTTAGAAACATCAATTCTTGCATGTTTTTGAAGGACAGCATGGTTTCTTTTGAATTCGTGTTGAGTTAGTGTGAAAAGTGCAGTATATGTTCATTTTGTGCTTTTCTCGCTCAAATAGCGTTATTTTGAGCGGAAAATGACAGTATGTGCTTATTTCAGATTCATGTGTTTTTATGTATCAAACTGTGTGAGAATGACAATTCCACTGTAGAAACATCAAGTCTTGCATGTTTTTGAAGGACAGCATGGTTTATTTTGAATTCCTGTTGAGTTAGTGTGAAAAGTGCAGTATATGTTCATTTTGTGCTTTTCTCGCTCAAATAGCGTTATTCTGACTTGAAAATGACGGAATATGAGTATTTTAGATTCATTTGTATTTATTTGTCAAACTGTCATAGAATGACATTTCCACTTTAGAAACATCAATTCTTGCATGTTTTTGAAGGACAGCATGGTTTCTTTTGAATTCGTGTTGAGTTAGTGTGAAAAGTGCAGTATATGTTCATTTTGTGCTTTTCTCGCTCAAATAGCGTTATTTTGAGCGGAAAATGACACTATGTGCTTATTTCAGATTCATGTGTTTTTATGTATCAAACTGTGTGAGAATGACAATTCCACTGTAGAAACATCAAGTCTTGCATGTTTTTGAAGGACAGCATGGTTTATTTTGAATTCCTGTTGAGTTAGTGTGAAAAGTGTTCATTTTGTGCTTTTCTCGCTCAAATAGCGTTATTCTGACTTGAAAATGACGGAATATGAGTATTTTAGATTCATTTGTATTTATTTGTCAAACTGTCAGAGAATGACATTTCCACTTTAGAAACATCAATTCTTGCATGTTTTTGAAGGACAGCATGGTTTCTTTTGAATTCGTGTTGAGTTAGTGTGAAAAGTGCAGTATATGTTCATTTTGTGCTTTTCTCGCTCAAATAGCGTTATTTTGAGCGGAAAATGACAGTATGTGCTTATTTCAGATTCATGTGTTTTTATGTATCAAACTGTGTGAGAATGACAATTCCACTGTAGAAATATCAAGTCTTGCATGTTTTTGAAGGACAGCATGGTTTATTTTGAATTCCTGTTGAGTTAGTGTGAAAAGTGCAGTATATGTTCATTTTGTGCTTTTCTCGCTCAAATAGCGTTATTCTGACTTGAAAATGACGGAATATGAGTATTTTAGATTCATTTGTATTTATTTGTCAAACTGTCAGAGAATGACATTTCCACTTTAGAAACATCAATTCTTGCATGTTTTTGAAGGACAGCATGGTTTCTTTTGAATTCGTGTTGAGTTAGTGTGAAAAGTGCAGTATATGTTCATTTTGTGCTTTTCTCGCTCAAATAGCGTTATTTTGAGCGGAAAATGACAGTATGTGCTTATTTCAGATTCATGTGTTTTTATGTATCAAACTGTGTGAGAATGACAATTCCACTGTAGAAACATCAAGTCTTGCATGTTTTTGAAGGACAGCATGGTTTATTTTGAATTCCTGTTGAGTTAGTGTGAAAAGTGCAGTATATGTTCATTTTGTGCTTTTCTCGCTCAAATAGCGTTATTCTGACTTGAAAATGACGGAATATGAGTATTTTAGATTCATTTGTATTTATTTGTCAAACTGTCATAGAATGACATTTCCACTTTAGAAACATCAATTCTTGCATGTTTTTGAAGGACAGCATGGTTTCTTTTGAATTCGTCTTGAGTTAGTGTGAAAAGTGCAGTATATGTTCATTTTGTGCTTTTCTCGCTCAAATAGCGTTATTTTGAGCGGAAAATGACAGTATGTGCTTATTTCAGATTCATGTGTTTTTATGTATCAAACTGTGTGAGAATGACAATTCCACTGTAGAAACATCAAGTCTTGCATGTTTTTGAAGGACAGCATGGTTTATTTTGAATTCCTGTTGAGTTAGTGTGAAAAGTGCAGTATATGTTCATTTTGTGCTTTTCTCGCTCAAATAGCGTTATTCTGACTTGAAAATGACGGAATATGAGTATTTTAGATTCATTTGTATTTATTTGTCAAACTGTCATAGAATGACATTTCCACTTTAGAAACATCAATTCTTGCATGTTTTTGAAGGACAGCATGGTTTCTTTTGAATTCGTGTTGAGTTAGTGTGAAAAGTGCAGTATATGTTCATTTTGTGCTTTTCTCGCTCAAATAGCGTTATTTTGAGCGGAAAATGACACTATGTGCTTATTTCAGATTCATGTGTTTTTATGTATCAAACTGTGTGAGAATGACAATTCCACTGTAGAAACATCAAGTCTTGCATGTTTTTGAAGGACAGCATGGTTTATTTTGAATTCCTGTTGAGTTAGTGTGAAAAGTGCAGTATATGTTCATTTTGTGCTTTTCTCGCTCAAATAGCGTTATTCTGACTTGAAAATGACGGAATATGAGTATTTTAGATTCATTTGTATTTATTTGTCAAACTGTCAGAGAATGACATTTCCACTTTAGAAACATCAATTCTTGCATGTTTTTGAAGGACAGCATGGTTTCTTTTGAATTCGTGTTGAGTTAGTGTGAAAAGTGCAGTATATGTTCATTTTGTGCTTTTCTCGCTCAAATAGCGTTATTTTGAGCGGAAAATGACAGTATGTGCTTATTTCAGATTCATGTGTTTTTATGTATCAAACTGTGTGAGAATGACAATTCCACTGTAGAAACATCAAGTCTTGCATGTTTTTGAAGGACAGCATGGTTTATTTTGAATTCCTGTTGAGTTAGTGTGAAAAGTGCAGTATATGTTCATTTTGTGCTTTTCTCGCTCAAATAGCGTTATTCTGACTTGAAAATGACGGAATATGAGTATTTTAGATTCATTTGTATTTATTTGTCAAACTGTCATAGAATGACATTTCCACTTTAGAAACATCAATTCTTGCATGTTTTTGAAGGACAGCATGGTTTCTTTTGAATTCGTGTTGAGTTAGTGTGAAAAGTGCAGTATATGTTCATTTTGTGCTTTTCTCGCTCAAATAGCGTTATTTTGAGCGGAAAATGACACTATGTGCTTATTTCAGATTCATGTGTTTTTATGTATCAAACTGTGTGAGAATGACAATTCCACTGTAGAAACATCAAGTCTTGCATGTTTTTGAAGGACAGCATGGTTTATTTTGAATTCCTGTTGAGTTAGTGTGAAAAGTGTTCATTTTGTGCTTTTCTCGCTCAAATAGCGTTATTCTGACTTGAAAATGACGGAATATGAGTATTTTAGATTCATTTGTATTTATTTGTCAAACTGTCAGAGAATGACATTTCCACTTTAGAAACATCAATTCTTGCATGTTTTTGAAGGACAGCATGGTTTCTTTTGAATTCGTGTTGAGTTAGTGTGAAAAGTGCAGTATATGTTCATTTTGTGCTTTTCTCGCTCAAATAGCGTTATTTTGAGCGGAAAATGACAGTATGTGCTTATTTCAGATTCATGTGTTTTTATGTATCAAACTGTGTGAGAATGACAATTCCACTGTAGAAATATCAAGTCTTGCATGTTTTTGAAGGACAGCATGGTTTATTTTGAATTCCTGTTGAGTTAGTGTGAAAAGTGCAGTATATGTTCATTTTGTGCTTTTCTCGCTCAAATAGCGTTATTCTGACTTGAAAATGACGGAATATGAGTATTTTAGATTCATTTGTATTTATTTGTCAAACTGTCAGAGAATGACATTTCCACTTTAGAAACATCAATTCTTGCATGTTTTTGAAGGACAGCATGGTTTCTTTTGAATTCGTGTTGAGTTAGTGTGAAAAGTGCAGTATATGTTCATTTTGTGCTTTTCTCGCTCAAATAGCGTTATTTTGAGCGGAAAATGACAGTATGTGCTTATTTCAGATTCATGTGTTTTTATGTATCAAACTGTGTGAGAATGACAATTCCACTGTAGAAACATCAAGTCTTGCATGTTTTTGAAGGACAGCATGGTTTATTTTGAATTCCTGTTGAGTTAGTGTGAAAAGTGCAGTATATGTTCATTTTGTGCTTTTCTCGCTCAAATAGCGTTATTCTGACTTGAAAATGACGGAATATGAGTATTTTAGATTCATTTGTATTTATTTGTCAAACTGTCATAGAATGACATTTCCACTTTAGAAACATCAATTCTTGCATGTTTTTGAAGGACAGCATGGTTTCTTTTGAATTCGTGTTGAGTTAGTGTGAAAAGTGCAGTATATGTTCATTTTGTGCTTTTCTCGCTCAAATAGCGTTATTTTGAGCGGAAAATGACACTATGTGCTTATTTCAGATTCATGTGTTTTTATGTATCAAACTGTGTGAGAATGACAATTCCACTGTAGAAACATCAAGTCTTGCATGTTTTTGAAGGACAGCATGGTTTATTTTGAATTCCTGTTGAGTTAGTGTGAAAAGTGTTCATTTTGTGCTTTTCTCGCTCAAATAGCGTTATTCTGACTTGAAAATGACGGAATATGAGTATTTTAGATTCATTTGTATTTATTTGTCAAACTGTCAGAGAATGACATTTCCACTTTAGAAACATCAATTCTTGCATGTTTTTGAAGGACAGCATGGTTTCTTTTGAATTCGTGTTGAGTTAGTGTGAAAAGTGCAGTATATGTTCATTTTGTGCTTTTCTCGCTCAAATAGCGTTATTTTGAGCGGAAAATGACAGTATGTGCTTATTTCAGATTCATGTGTTTTTATGTATCAAACTGTGTGAGAATGACAATTCCACTGTAGAAACATCAAGTCTTGCATGTTTTTGAAGGACAGCATGGTTTATTTTGAATTCCTGTTGAGTTAGTGTGAAAAGTGCAGTATATGTTCATTTTGTGCTTTTCTCGCTCAAATAGCGTTATTCTGACTTGAAAATGACGGAATATGAGTATTTTAGATTCATTTGTATTTATTTGTCAAACTGTCATAGAATGACATTTCCACTTTAGAAACATCAATTCTTGCATGTTTTTGAAGGACAGCATGGTTTCTTTTGAATTCGTGTTGAGTTAGTGTGAAAAGTGCAGTATATGTTCATTTTGTGCTTTTCTCGCTCAAATAGCGTTATTTTGAGCGGAAAATGACACTATGTGCTTATTTCAGATTCATGTGTTTTTATGTATCAAACTGTGTGAGAATGACAATTCCACTGTAGAAACATCAAGTCTTGCATGTTTTTGAAGGACAGCCTGGTTTATTTTGAATTCCTGTTGAGTTAGTGTGAAAAGTGTTCATTTTGTGCTTTTCTCGCTCAAATAGCGTTATTCTGACTTGAAAATGACGGAATATGAGTATTTTAGATTCATTTGTATTTATTTGTCAAACTGTCAGAGAATGACATTTCCACTTTAGAAACATCAATTCTTGCATGTTTTTGAAGGACAGCATGGTTTCTTTTGAATTCGTGTTGAGTTAGTGTGAAAAGTGCAGTATATGTTCATTTTGTGCTTTTCTCGCTCAAATAGCGTTATTTTGAGCGGAAAATGACAGTATGTGCTTATTTCAGATTCATGTGTTTTTATGTATCAAACTGTGTGAGAATGACAATTCCACTGTAGAAATATCAAGTCTTGCATGTTTTTGAAGGACAGCATGGTTTATTTTGAATTCCTGTTGAGTTAGTGTGAAAAGTGCAGTATATGTTCATTTTGTGCTTTTCTCGCTCAAATAGCGTTATTCTGACTTGAAAATGACGGAATATGAGTATTTTAGATTCATTTGTATTTATTTGTCAAACTGTCAGAGAATGACATTTCCACTTTAGAAACATCAATTCTTGCATGTTTTTGAAGGACAGCATGGTTTCTTTTGAATTCGTGTTGAGTTAGTGTGAAAAGTGCAGTATATGTTCATTTTGTGCTTTTCTCGCTCAAATAGCGTTATTTTGAGCGGAAAATGACAGTATGTGCTTATTTCAGATTCATGTGTTTTTATGTATCAAACTGTGTGAGAATGACAATTCCACTGTAGAAACATCAAGTCTTGCATGTTTTTGAAGGACAGCATGGTTTATTTTGAATTCCTGTTGAGTTAGTGTGAAAAGTGCAGTATATGTTCATTTTGTGCTTTTCTCGCTCAAATAGCGTTATTCTGACTTGAAAATGACGGAATATGAGTATTTTAGATTCATTTGTATTTATTTGTCAAACTATCATAGAATGACATTTCCACTTTAGAAACATCAATTCTTGCATGTTTTTGAAGGACAGCATGGTTTCTTTTGAATTCGTCTTGAGTTAGTGTGAAAAGTGCAGTATATGTTCA
The DNA here is from genome assembly GCF_051107435.1 of Chaetodon auriga. NCBI lineage: Eukaryota > Metazoa > Chordata > Actinopteri > Chaetodontiformes > Chaetodontidae > Chaetodon > Chaetodon auriga. Next base: position 368,122 of record NW_027481994.1, on the reverse strand, counting down.
TTTTGTGCTTTTCTCGCTCAAATAGCGTTATTTTGAGCGGAAAATGACAGTATGTGCTTATTTCAGATTCATGTGTTTTTATGTATCAAACTGTGTGAGAATGACAATTCCACTGTAGAAACATCAAGTCTTGCATGTTTTTGAAGGACAGCATGGTTTATTTTGAATTCCTGTTGAGTTAGTGTGAAAAGTGCAGTATATGTTCATTTTGTGCTTTTCTCGCTCAAATAGCGTTATTCTGACTTGAAAATGACGGAATATGAGTATTTTAGATTCATTTGTATTTATTTGTCAAACTGTCATAGAATGACATTTCCACTTTAGAAACATCAATTCTTGCATGTTTTTGAAGGACAGCATGGTTTCTTTTGAATTCGTGTTGAGTTAGTGTGAAAAGTGCAGTATATGTTCATTTTGTGCTTTTCTCGCACAAATAGCGTTATTTTGAGCGGAAAATGACACTATGTGCTTATTTCAGATTCATGTGTTTTTATGTATCAAACTGTGTGAGAATGACAATTCCACTGTAGAAACATCAAGTCTTGCATGTTTTTGAAGGACAGCATGGTTTATTTTGAATTCCTGTTGAGTTAGTGTGAAAAGTGTTCATTTTGTGCTTTTCTCGCTCAAATAGCGTTATTCTGACTTGAAAATGACGGAATATGAGTATTTTAGATTCATTTGTATTTATTTGTCAAACTGTCAGAGAATGACATTTCCACTTTAGAAACATCAATTCTTGCATGTTTTTGAAGGACAGCATGGTTTCTTTTGAATTCGTGTTGAGTTAGTGTGAAAAGTGCAGTATATGTTCATTTTGTGCTTTTCTCGCTCAAATAGCGTTATTTTGAGCGGAAAATGACAGTATGTGCTTATTTCAGATTCATGTGTTTTTATGTATCAAACTGTGTGAGAATGACAATTCCACTGTAGAAATATCAAGTCTTGCATGTTTTTGAAGGACAGCATGGTTTATTTTGAATTCCTGTTGAGTTAGTGTGAAAAGTGCAGTATATGTTCATTTTGTGCTTTTCTCGCTCAAATAGCGTTATTCTGACTTGAAAATGACGGAATATGAGTATTTTAGATTCATTTGTATTTATTTGTCAAACTGTCAGAGAATGACATTTCCACTTTAGAAACATCAATTCTTGCATGTTTTTGAAGGACAGCATGGTTTCTTTTGAATTCGTGTTGAGTTAGTGTGAAAAGTGCAGTATATGTTCATTTTGTGCTTTTCTCGCTCAAATAGCGTTATTTTGAGCGGAAAATGACAGTATGTGCTTATTTCAGATTCATGTGTTTTTATGTATCAAACTGTGTGAGAATGACAATTCCACTGTAGAAACATCAAGTCTTGCATGTTTTTGAAGGACAGCATGGTTTATTTTGAATTCCTGTTGAGTTAGTGTGAAAAGTGCAGTATATGTTCATTTTGTGCTTTTCTCGCTCAAATAGCGTTATTCTGACTTGAAAATGACGGAATATGAGTATTTTAGATTCATTTGTATTTATTTGTCAAACTGTCATAGAATGACATTTCCACTTTAGAAACATCAATTCTTGCATGTTTTTGAAGGACAGCATGGTTTCTTTTGAATTCGTGTTGAGTTAGTGTGAAAAGTGCAGTATATGTTCATTTTGTGCTTTTCTCGCTCAAATAGCGTTATTCTGACTTGAAAATGACGGAATATGAGTATTTTAGATTCATTTGTATTTATTTGTCAAACTGTCAGAGAATGACATTTCCACTTTAGAAACATCAATTCTTGCATGTTTTTGAAGGACAGCATGGTTTCTTTTGAATTCGTGTTGAGTTAGTGTGAAAAGTGCAGTATATGTTCATTTTGTGCTTTTCTCGCTCAAATAGCGTTATTTTGAGCGGAAAATGACAGTATGTGCTTATTTCAGATTCATGTGTTTTTATGTATCAAACTGTGTGAGAATGACAATTCCACTGTAGAAACATCAAGTCTTGCATGTTTTTGAAGGACAGCATGGTTTATTTTGAATTCCTGTTGAGTTAGTGTGAAAAGTGCAGTATATGTTCATTTTGTGCTTTTCTCGCTCAAATAGCGTTATTCTGACTTGAAAATGACGGAATATGAGTATTTTAGATTCATTTGTATTTATTTGTCAAACTGTCATAGAATGACATTTCCACTTTAGAAACATCAATTCTTGCATGTTTTTGAAGGACAGCATGGTTTCTTTTGAATTCGTGTTGAGTTAGTGTGAAAAGTGCAGTATATGTTCATTTTGTGCTTTTCTCGCTCAAATAGCGTTATTCTGACTTGAAAATGACGGAATATGAGTATTTTAGATTCATTTGTATTTATTTGTCAAACTGTCAGAGAATGACATTTCCACTTTAGAAACATCAATTCTTGCATGTTTTTGAAGGACAGCATGGTTTCTTTTGAATTCGTGTTGAGTTAGTGTGAAAAGTGCAGTATATGTTCATTTTGTGCTTTTCTCGCTCAAATAGCGTTATTTTGAGCGGAAAATGACAGTATGTGCTTATTTCAGATTCATGTGTTTTTATGTATCAAACTGTGTGAGAATGACAATTCCACTGTAGAAACATCAAGTCTTGCATGTTTTTGAAGGACAGCATGGTTTATTTTGAATTCCTGTTGAGTTAGTGTGAAAAGTGCAGTATATGTTCATTTTGTGCTTTTCTCGCTCAAATAGCGTTATTCTGACTTGAAAATGACGGAATATGAGTATTTTAGATTCATTTGTATTTATTTGTCAAACTGTCATAGAATGACATTTCCACTTTAGAAACATCAATTCTTGCATGTTTTTGAAGGACAGCATGGTTTCTTTTGAATTCGTGTTGAGTTAGTGTGAAAAGTGCAGTATATGTTCATTTTGTGCTTTTCTCGCTCAAATAGCGTTATTTTGAGCGGAAAATGACACTATGTGCTTATTTCAGATTCATGTGTTTTTATGTATCAAACTGTGTGAGAATGACAATTCCACTGTAGAAACATCAAGTCTTGCATGTTTTTGAAGGACAGCATGGTTTATTTTGAATTCCTGTTGAGTTAGTGTGAAAAGTGTTCATTTTGTGCTTTTCTCGCTCAAATAGCGTTATTCTGACTTGAAAATGACGGAATATGAGTATTTTAGATTCATTTGTATTTATTTGTCAAACTGTCAGAGAATGACATTTCCACTTTAGAAACATCAATTCTTGCATGTTTTTGAAGGACAGCATGGTTTCTTTTGAATTCGTGTTGAGTTAGTGTGAAAAGTGCAGTATATGTTCATTTTGTGCTTTTCTCGCTCAAATAGCGTTATTTTGAGCGGAAAATGACACTATGTGCTTATTTCAGATTCATGTGTTTTTATGTATCAAACTGTGTGAGAATGACAATTCCACTGTAGAAACATCAAGTCTTGCATGTTTTTGAAGGACAGCATGGTTTATTTTGAATTCCTGTTGAGTTAGTGTGAAAAGTGTTCATTTTGTGCTTTTCTCGCTCAAATAGCGTTATTCTGACTTGAAAATGACGGAATATGAGTATTTTAGATTCATTTGTATTTATTTGTCAAACTGTCAGAGAATGACATTTCCACTTTAGAAACATCAATTCTTGCATGTTTTTGAAGGACAGCATGGTTTCTTTTGAATTCGTGTTGAGTTAGTGTGAAAAGTGCAGTATATGTTCATTTTGTGCTTTTCTCGCTCAAATAGCGTTATTTTGAGCGGAAAATGACAGTATGTGCTTATTTCAGATTCATGTGTTTTTATGTATCAAACTGTGTGAGAATGACAATTCCACTGTAGAAACATCAAGTCTTGCATGTTTTTGAAGGACAGCATGGTTTATTTTGAATTCCTGTTGAGTTAGTGTGAAAAGTGCAGTATATGTTCATTTTGTGCTTTTCTCGCTCAAATAGCGTTATTCTGACTTGAAAATGACGGAATATGAGTATTTTAGATTCATTTGTATTTATTTGTCAAACTGTCATAGAATGACATTTCCACTTTAGAAACATCAATTCTTGCATGTTTTTGAAGGACAGCATGGTTTCTTTTGAATTCGTGTTGAGTTAGTGTGAAAAGTGCAGTATATGTTCATTTTGTGCTTTTCTCGCTCAAATAGCGTTATTTTGAGCGGAAAATGACACTATGTGCTTATTTCAGATTCATGTGTTTTTATGTATCAAACTGTGTGAGAATGACAATTCCACTGTAGAAACATCAAGTCTTGCATGTTTTTGAAGGACAGCCTGGTTTATTTTGAATTCCTGTTGAGTTAGTGTGAAAAGTGTTCATTTTGTGCTTTTCTCGCTCAAATAGCGTTATTCTGACTTGAAAATGACGGAATATGAGTATTTTAGATTCATTTGTATTTATTTGTCAAACTGTCAGAGAATGACATTTCCACTTTAGAAACATCAATTCTTGCATGTTTTTGAAGGACAGCATGGTTTCTTTTGAATTCGTGTTGAGTTAGTGTGAAAAGTGCAGTATATGTTCATTTTGTGCTTTTCTCGCTCAAATAGCGTTATTTTGAGCGGAAAATGACAGTATGTGCTTATTTCAGATTCATGTGTTTTTATGTATCAAACTGTGTGAGAATGACAATTCCACTGTAGAAATATCAAGTCTTGCATGTTTTTGAAGGACAGCATGGTTTATTTTGAATTCCTGTTGAGTTAGTGTGAAAAGTGCAGTATATGTTCATTTTGTGCTTTTCTCGCTCAAATAGCGTTATTCTGACTTGAAAATGACGGAATATGAGTATTTTAGATTCATTTGTATTTATTTGTCAAACTGTCAGAGAATGACATTTCCACTTTAGAAACATCAATTCTTGCATGTTTTTGAAGGACAGCATGGTTTCTTTTGAATTCGTGTTGAGTTAGTGTGAAAAGTGCAGTATATGTTCATTTTGTGCTTTTCTCGCTCAAATAGCGTTATTTTGAGCGGAAAATGACAGTATGTGCTTATTTCAGATTCATGTGTTTTTATGTATCAAACTGTGTGAGAATGACAATTCCACTGTAGAAACATCAAGTCTTGCATGTTTTTGAAGGACAGCATGGTTTATTTTGAATTCCTGTTGAGTTAGTGTGAAAAGTGCAGTATATGTTCATTTTGTGCTTTTCTCGCTCAAATAGCGTTATTCTGACTTGAAAATGACGGAATATGAGTATTTTAGATTCATTTGTATTTATTTGTCAAACTGTCATAGAATGACATTTCCACTTTAGAAACATCAATTCTTGCATGTTTTTGAAGGACAGCATGGTTTCTTTTGAATTCGTCTTGAGTTAGTGTGAAAAGTGCAGTATATGTTCATTTTGTGCTTTTCTCGCTCAAATAGCGTTATTTTGAGCGGAAAATGACAGTATGTGCTTATTTCAGATTCATGTGTTTTTATGTATCAAACTGTGTGAGAATGACAATTCCACTGTAGAAACATCAAGTCTTGCATGTTTTTGAAGGACAGCATGGTTTATTTTGAATTCCTGTTGAGTTAGTGTGAAAAGTGCAGTATATGTTCATTTTGTGCTTTTCTCGCTCAAATAGCGTTATTCTGACTTGAAAATGACGGAATATGAGTATTTTAGATTCATTTGTATTTATTTGTCAAACTGTCATAGAATGACATTTCCACTTTAGAAACATCAATTCTTGCATGTTTTTGAAGGACAGCATGGTTTCTTTTGAATTCGTGTTGAGTTAGTGTGAAAAGTGCAGTATATGTTCATTTTGTGCTTTTCTCGCACAAATAGCGTTATTTTGAGCGGAAAATGACACTATGTGCTTATTTCAGATTCATGTGTTTTTATGTATCAAACTGTGTGAGAATGACAATTCCACTGTAGAAACATCAAGTCTTGCATGTTTTTGAAGGACAGCATGGTTTATTTTGAATTCCTGTTGAGTTAGTGTGAAAAGTGTTCATTTTGTGCTTTTCTCGCTCAAATAGCGTTATTCTGACTTGAAAATGACGGAATATGAGTATTTTAGATTCATTTGTATTTATTTGTCAAACTGTCATAGAATGACATTTCCACTTTAGAAACATCAATTCTTGCATGTTTTTGAAGGACAGCATGGTTTCTTTTGAATTCGTGTTGAGTTAGTGTGAAAAGTGCAGTATATGTTCATTTTGTGCTTTTCTCGCACAAATAGCGTTATTTTGAGCGGAAAATGACACTATGTGCTTATTTCAGATTCATGTGTTTTTATGTATCAAACTGTGTGAGAATGACAATTCCACTGTAGAAACATCAAGTCTTGCATGTTTTTGAAGGACAGCATGGTTTATTTTGAATTCCTGTTGAGTTAGTGTGAAAAGTGTTCATTTTGTGCTTTTCTCGCTCAAATAGCGTTATTCTGACTTGAAAATGACGGAATATGAGTATTTTAGATTCATTTGTATTTATTTGTCAAACTGTCAGAGAATGACATTTCCACTTTAGAAACATCAATTCTTGCATGTTTTTGAAGGACAGCATGGTTTCTTTTGAATTCGTGTTGAGTTAGTGTGAAAAGTGCAGTATATGTTCATTTTGTGCTTTTCTCGCTCAAATAGCGTTATTTTGAGCGGAAAATGACAGTATGTGCTTATTTCAGATTCATGTGTTTTTATGTATCAAACTGTGTGAGAATGACAATTCCACTGTAGAAATATCAAGTCTTGCATGTTTTTGAAGGACAGCATGGTTTATTTTGAATTCCTGTTGAGTTAGTGTGAAAAGTGCAGTATATGTTCATTTTGTGCTTTTCTCGCTCAAATAGCGTTATTCTGACTTGAAAATGACGGAATATGAGTATTTTAGATTCATTTGTATTTATTTGTCAAACTGTCAGAGAATGACATTTCCACTTTAGAAACATCAATTCTTGCATGTTTTTGAAGGACAGCATGGTTTCTTTTGAATTCGTGTTGAGTTAGTGTGAAAAGTGCAGTATATGTTCATTTTGTGCTTTTCTCGCTCAAATAGCGTTATTTTGAGCGGAAAATGACAGTATGTGCTTATTTCAGATTCATGTGTTTTTATGTATCAAACTGTGTGAGAATGACAATTCCACTGTAGAAACATCAAGTCTTGCATGTTTTTGAAGGACAGCATGGTTTATTTTGAATTCCTGTTGAGTTAGTGTGAAAAGTGCAGTATATGTTCATTTTGTGCTTTTCTCGCTCAAATAGCGTTATTCTGACTTGAAAATGACGGAATATGAGTATTTTAGATTCATTTGTATTTATTTGTCAAACTGTCATAGAATGACATTTCCACTTTAGAAACATCAATTCTTGCATGTTTTTGAAGGACAGCATGGTTTCTTTTGAATTCGTGTTGAGTTAGTGTGAAAAGTGCAGTATATGTTCATTTTGTGCTTTTCTCGCTCAAATAGCGTTATTCTGACTTGAAAATGACGGAATATGAGTATTTTAGATTCATTTGTATTTATTTGTCAAACTGTCAGAGAATGACATTTCCACTTTAGAAACATCAATTCTTGCATGTTTTTGAAGGACAGCATGGTTTCTTTTGAATTCGTGTTGAGTTAGTGTGAAAAGTGCAGTATATGTTCATTTTGTGCTTTTCTCGCTCAAATAGCGTTATTTTGAGCGGAAAATGACAGTATGTGCTTATTTCAGATTCATGTGTTTTTATGTATCAAACTGTGTGAGAATGACAATTCCACTGTAGAAACATCAAGTCTTGCATGTTTTTGAAGGACAGCATGGTTTATTTTGAATTCCTGTTGAGTTAGTGTGAAAAGTGCAGTATATGTTCATTTTGTGCTTTTCTCGCTCAAATAGCGTTATTCTGACTTGAAAATGACGGAATATGAGTATTTTAGATTCATTTGTATTTATTTGTCAAACTGTCATAGAATGACATTTCCACTTTAGAAACATCAATTCTTGCATGTTTTTGAAGGACAGCATGGTTTCTTTTGAATTCGTGTTGAGTTAGTGTGAAAAGTGCAGTATATGTTCATTTTGTGCTTTTCTCGCTCAAATAGCGTTATTTTGAGCGGAAAATGACACTATGTGCTTATTTCAGATTCATGTGTTTTTATGTATCAAACTGTGTGAGAATGACAATTCCACTGTAGAAACATCAAGTCTTGCATGTTTTTGAAGGACAGCATGGTTTATTTTGAATTCCTGTTGAGTTAGTGTGAAAAGTGTTCATTTTGTGCTTTTCTCGCTCAAATAGCGTTATTCTGACTTGAAAATGACGGAATATGAGTATTTTAGATTCATTTGTATTTATTTGTCAAACTGTCAGAGAATGACATTTCCACTTTAGAAACATCAATTCTTGCATGTTTTTGAAGGACAGCATGGTTTCTTTTGAATTCGTGTTGAGTTAGTGTGAAAAGTGCAGTATATGTTCATTTTGTGCTTTTCTCGCTCAAATAGCGTTATTTTGAGCGGAAAATGACAGTATGTGCTTATTTCAGATTCATGTGTTTTTATGTATCAAACTGTGTGAGAATGACAATTCCACTGTAGAAACATCAAGTCTTGCATGTTTTTGAAGGACAGCATGGTTTATTTTGAATTCCTGTTGAGTTAGTGTGAAAAGTGCAGTATATGTTCATTTTGTGCTTTTCTCGCTCAAATAGCGTTATTCTGACTTGAAAATGACGGAATATGAGTATTTTAGATTCATTTGTATTTATTTGTCAAACTGTCATAGAATGACATTTCCACTTTAGAAACATCAATTCTTGCATGTTTTTGAAGGACAGCATGGTTTCTTTTGAATTCGTGTTGAGTTAGTGTGAAAAGTGCAGTATATGTTCATTTTGTGCTTTTCTCGCTCAAATAGCGTTATTTTGAGCGGAAAATGACACTATGTGCTTATTTCAGATTCATGTGTTTTTATGTATCAAACTGTGTGAGAATGACAATTCCACTGTAGAAACATCAAGTCTTGCATGTTTTTGAAGGACAGCCTGGTTTATTTTGAATTCCTGTTGAGTTAGTGTGAAAAGTGTTCATTTTGTGCTTTTCTCGCTCAAATAGCGTTATTCTGACTTGAAAATGACGGAATATGAGTATTTTAGATTCATTTGTATTTATTTGTCAAACTGTCAGAGAATGACATTTCCACTTTAGAAACATCAATTCTTGCATGTTTTTGAAGGACAGCATGGTTTCTTTTGAATTCGTGTTGAGTTAGTGTGAAAAGTGCAGTATATGTTCATTTTGTGCTTTTCTCGCTCAAATAGCGTTATTTTGAGCGGAAAATGACAGTATGTGCTTATTTCAGATTCATGTGTTTTTATGTATCAAACTGTGTGAGAATGACAATTCCACTGTAGAAATATCAAGTCTTGCATGTTTTTGAAGGACAGCATGGTTTATTTTGAATTCCTGTTGAGTTAGTGTGAAAAGTGCAGTATATGTTCATTTTGTGCTTTTCTCGCTCAAATAGCGTTATTCTGACTTGAAAATGACGGAATATGAGTATTTTAGATTCATTTGTATTTATTTGTCAAACTGTCAGAGAATGACATTTCCACTTTAGAAACATCAATTCTTGCATGTTTTTGAAGGACAGCATGGTTTCTTTTGAATTCGTGTTGAGTTAGTGTGAAAAGTGCAGTATATGTTCATTTTGTGCTTTTCTCGCTCAAATAGCGTTATTCTGACTTGAAAATGACGGAATATGAGTATTTTAGATTCATTTGTATTTATTTGTCAAACTGTCAGAGAATGACATTTCCACTTTAGAAACATCAATTCTTGCATGTTTTTGAAGGACAGCATGGTTTCTTTTGAATTCGTGTTGAGTTAGTGTGAAAAGTGCAGTATATGTTCATTTTGTGCTTTTCTCGCTCAAATAGCGTTATTTTGAGCGGAAAATGACAGTATGTGCTTATTTCAGATTCATGTGTTTTTATGTATCAAACTGTGTGAGAATGACAATTCCACTGTAGAAACATCAAGTCTTGCATGTTTTTGAAGGACAGCATGGTTTATTTTGAATTCCTGTTGAGTTAGTGTGAAAAGTGCAGTATATGTTCATTTTGTGCTTTTCTCGCTCAAATAGCGTTATTCTGACTTGAAAATGACGGAATATGAGTATTTTAGATTCATTTGTATTTATTTGTCAAACTGTCATAGAATGACATTTCCACTTTAGAAACATCAATTCTTGCATGTTTTTGAAGGACAGCATGGTTTCTTTTGAATTCGTCTTGAGTTAGTGTGAAAAGTGCAGTATATGTTCATTTTGTGCTTTTCTCGCTCAAATAGCGTTATTTTGAGCGGAAAATGACAGTATGTGCTTATTTCAGATTCATGTGTTTTTATGTATCAAACTGTGTGAGAATGACAATTCCACTGTAGAAACATCAAGTCTTGCATGTTTTTGAAGGACAGCATGGTTTATTTTGAATTCCTGTTGAGTTAGTGTGAAAAGTGCAGTATATGTTCATTTTGTGCTTTTCTCGCTCAAATAGCGTTATTCTGACTTGAAAATGACGGAATATGAGTATTTTAGATTCATTTGTATTTATTTGTCAAACTGTCATAGAATGACATTTCCACTTTAGAAACATCAATTCTTGCATGTTTTTGAAGGACAGCATGGTTTCTTTTGAATTCGTGTTGAGTTAGTGTGAAAAGTGCAGTATATGTTCATTTTGTGCTTTTCTCGCTCAAATAGCGTTATTTTGAGCGGAAAATGACACTATGTGCTTATTTCAGATTCATGTGTTTTTATGTATCAAACTGTGTGAGAATGACAATTCCACTGTAGAAACATCAAGTCTTGCATGTTTTTGAAGGACAGCATGGTTTATTTTGAATTCCTGTTGAGTTAGTGTGAAAAGTGCAGTATATGTTCATTTTGTGCTTTTCTCGCTCAAATAGCGTTATTCTGACTTGAAAATGACGGAATATGAGTATTTTAGATTCATTTGTATTTATTTGTCAAACTGTCAGAGAATGACATTTCCACTTTAGAAACATCAATTCTTGCATGTTTTTGAAGGACAGCATGGTTTCTTTTGAATTCGTGTTGAGTTAGTGTGAAAAGTGCAGTATATGTTCATTTTGTGCTTTTCTCGCTCAAATAGCGTTATTTTGAGCGGAAAATGACAGTATGTGCTTATTTCAGATTCATGTGTTTTTATGTATCAAACTGTGTGAGAATGACAATTCCACTGTAGAAACATCAAGTCTTGCATGTTTTTGAAGGACAGCATGGTTTATTTTGAATTCCTGTTGAGTTAGTGTGAAAAGTGCAGTATATGTTCATTTTGTGCTTTTCTCGCTCAAATAGCGTTATTCTGACTTGAAAATGACGGAATATGAGTATTTTAGATTCATTTGTATTTATTTGTCAAACTGTCATAGAATGACATTTCCACTTTAGAAACATCAATTCTTGCATGTTTTTGAAGGACAGCATGGTTTCTTTTGAATTCGTGTTGAGTTAGTGTGAAAAGTGCAGTATATGTTCATTTTGTGCTTTTCTCGCTCAAATAGCGTTATTTTGAGCGGAAAATGACACTATGTGCTTATTTCAGATTCATGTGTTTTTATGTATCAAACTGTGTGAGAATGACAATTCCACTGTAGAAACATCAAGTCTTGCATGTTTTTGAAGGACAGCATGGTTTATTTTGAATTCCTGTTGAGTTAGTGTGAAAAGTGTTCATTTTGTGCTTTTCTCGCTCAAATAGCGTTATTCTGACTTGAAAATGACGGAATATGAGTATTTTAGATTCATTTGTATTTATTTGTCAAACTGTCAGAGAATGACATTTCCACTTTAGAAACATCAATTCTTGCATGTTTTTGAAGGACAGCATGGTTTCTTTTGAATTCGTGTTGAGTTAGTGTGAAAAGTGCAGTATATGTTCATTTTGTGCTTTTCTCGCTCAAATAGCGTTATTTTGAGCGGAAAATGACAGTATGTGCTTATTTCAGATTCATGTGTTTTTATGTATCAAACTGTGTGAGAATGACAATTCCACTGTAGAAATATCAAGTCTTGCATGTTTTTGAAGGACAGCATGGTTTATTTTGAATTCCTGTTGAGTTAGTGTGAAAAGTGCAGTATATGTTCATTTTGTGCTTTTCTCGCTCAAATAGCGTTATTCTGACTTGAAAATGACGGAATATGAGTATTTTAGATTCATTTGTATTTATTTGTCAAACTGTCAGAGAATGACATTTCCACTTTAGAAACATCAATTCTTGCATGTTTTTGAAGGACAGCATGGTTTCTTTTGAATTCGTGTTGAGTTAGTGTGAAAAGTGCAGTATATGTTCATTTTGTGCTTTTCTCGCTCAAATAGCGTTATTTTGAGCGGAAAATGACAGTATGTGCTTATTTCAGATTCATGTGTTTTTATGTATCAAACTGTGTGAGAATGACAATTCCACTGTAGAAACATCAAGTCTTGCATGTTTTTGAAGGACAGCATGGTTTATTTTGAATTCCTGTTGAGTTAGTGTGAAAAGTGCAGTATATGTTCATTTTGTGCTTTTCTCGCTCAAATAGCGTTATTCTGACTTGAAAATGACGGAATATGAGTATTTTAGATTCATTTGTATTTATTTGTCAAACTGTCATAGAATGACATTTCCACTTTAGAAACATCAATTCTTGCATGTTTTTGAAGGACAGCATGGTTTCTTTTGAATTCGTGTTGAGTTAGTGTGAAAAGTGCAGTATATGTTCATTTTGTGCTTTTCTCGCTCAAATAGCGTTATTTTGAGCGGAAAATGACACTATGTGCTTATTTCAGATTCATGTGTTTTTATGTATCAAACTGTGTGAGAATGACAATTCCACTGTAGAAACATCAAGTCTTGCATGTTTTTGAAGGACAGCATGGTTTATTTTGAATTCCTGTTGAGTTAGTGTGAAAAGTGTTCATTTTGTGCTTTTCTCGCTCAAATAGCGTTATTCTGACTTGAAAATGACGGAATATGAGTATTTTAGATTCATTTGTATTTATTTGTCAAACTGTCAGAGAATGACATTTCCACTTTAGAAACATCAATTCTTGCATGTTTTTGAAGGACAGCATGGTTTCTTTTGAATTCGTGTTGAGTTAGTGTGAAAAGTGCAGTATATGTTCATTTTGTGCTTTTCTCGCTCAAATAGCGTTATTTTGAGCGGAAAATGACAGTATGTGCTTATTTCAGATTCATGTGTTTTTATGTATCAAACTGTGTGAGAATGACAATTCCACTGTAGAAATATCAAGTCTTGCATGTTTTTGAAGGACAGCATGGTTTATTTTGAATTCCTGTTGAGTTAGTGTGAAAAGTGCAGTATATGTTCATTTTGTGCTTTTCTCGCTCAAATAGCGTTATTCTGACTTGAAAATGACGGAATATGAGTATTTTAGATTCATTTGTATTTTTTTGTCAAACTGTCAGAGAATGACATTTCCACTTTAGAAACATCAATTCTTGCATGTTTTTGAAGGACAGCATGGTTTCTTTTGAATTCGTGTTGAGTTAGTGTGAAAAGTGCAGTATATGTTCATTTTGTGCTTTTCTCGCTCAAATAGCGTTATTTTGAGCGGAAAGTGACAGTATGTGCTTATTTCAGATTCATGTGTTTTTATGTATCAAACTGTGTGAGAATGACAATTCCACTGTAGAAACATCAAGTCTTGCATGTTTTTGAAGGACAGCATGGTTTATTTTGAATTCCTGTTGAGTTAGTGTGAAAAGTGCAGTATATGTTCATTTTGTGCTTTTCTCGCTCAAATAGCGTTATTCTGACTTGAAAATGACGGAATATGAGTATTTTAGATTCATTTGTATTTATTTGTCAAACTGTCATAGAATGACATTTCCACTTTAGAAACATCAATTCTTGCATGTTTTTGAAGGACAGCATGGTTTCTTTTGAATTCGTGTTGAGTTAGTGTGAAAAGTGCAGTATATGTTCATTTTGTGCTTTTCTCGCTCAAATAGCGTTATTTTGAGCGGAAAATGACAGTATGTGCTTATTTCAGATTCATGTGTTTTTATGTATCAAACTGTGTGAGAATGACAATTCCACTGTAGAAACATCAAGTCTTGCATGTTTTTGAAGGACAGCATGGTTTATTTTGAATTCCTGTTGAGTTAGTGTGAAAAGTGCAGTATATGTTCATTTTGTGCTTTTCTCGCTCAAATAGCGTTATTCTGACTTGAAAATGACGGAATATGAGTATTTTAGATTCATTTGTATTTATTTGTCAAACTGTCATAGAATGACATTTCCACTTTAGAAACATCAATTCTTGCATGTTTTTGAAGGACAGCATGGTTTCTTTTGAATTCGTGTTGAGTTAGTGTGAAAAGTGCAGTATATGTTCATTTTGTGCTTTTCTCGCTCAAATAGCGTTATTTTGAGCGGAAAATGACACTATGTGCTTATTTCAGATTCATGTGTTTTTATGTATCAAACTGTGTGAGAATGACAATTCCACTGTAGAAACATCAAGTCTTGCATGTTTTTGAAGGACAGCATGGTTTATTTTGAATTCCTGTTGAGTTAGTGTGAAAAGTGTTCATTTTGTGCTTTTCTCGCTCAAATAGCGTTATTCTGACTTGAAAATGACGGAATATGAGTATTTTAGATTCATTTGTATTTATTTGTCAAACTGTCAGAGAATGACATTTCCACTTTAGAAACATCAATTCTTGCATGTTTTTGAAGGACAGCATGGTTTCTTTTGAATTCGTGTTGAGTTAGTGTGAAAAGTGCAGTATATGTTCATTTTGTGCTTTTCTCGCTCAAATAGCGTTATTTTGAGCGGAAAATGACAGTATGTGCTTATTTCAGATTCATGTGTTTTTATGTATCAAACTGTGTGAGAATGACAATTCCACTGTAGAAATATCAAGTCTTGCATGTTTTTGAAGGACAGCATGGTTTATTTTGAATTCCTGTTGAGTTAGTGTGAAAAGTGCAGTATATGTTCATTTTGTGCTTTTCTCGCTCAAATAGCGTTATTCTGACTTGAAAATGACGGAATATGAGTATTTTAGATTCATTTGTATTTATTTGTCAAACTGTCAGAGAATGACATTTCCACTTTAGAAACATCAATTCTTGCATGTTTTTGAAGGACAGCATGGTTTCTTTTGAATTCGTGTTGAGTTAGTGTGAAAAGTGCAGTATATGTTCATTTTGTGCTTTTCTCGCTCAAATAGCGTTATTTTGAGCGGAAAATGACAGTATGTGCTTATTTCAGATTCATGTGTTTTTATGTATCAAACTGTGTGAGAATGACAATTCCACTGTAGAAACATCAAGTCTTGCATGTTTTTGAAGGACAGCATGGTTTATTTTGAATTCCTGTTGAGTTAGTGTGAAAAGTGCAGTATATGTTCATTTTGTGCTTTTCTCGCTCAAATAGCGTTATTCTGACTTGAAAATGACGGAATATGAGTATTTTAGATTCATTTGTATTTATTTGTCAAACTGTCAGAGAATGACATTTCCACTTTAGAAACATCAATTCTTGCATGTTTTTGAAGGACAGCATGGTTTCTTTTGAATTCGTGTTGAGTTAGTGTGAAAAGTGCAGTATATGTTCATTTTGTGCTTTTCTCGCTCAAATAGCGTTATTTTGAGCGGAAAATGACAGTATGTGCTTATTTCAGATTCATGTGTTTTTATGTATCAAACTGTGTGAGAATGACAATTCCACTGTAGAAACATCAAGTCTTGCATGTTTTTGAAGGACAGCATGGTTTATTTTGAATTCCTGTTGAGTTAGTGTGAAAAGTGCAGTATATGTTCATTTTGTGCTTTTCTCGCTCAAATAGCGTTATTCTGACTTGAAAATGACGGAATATGAGTATTTTAGATTCATTTGTATTTATTTGTCAAACTGTCAGAGAATGACATTTCCACTTTAGAAACATCAATTCTTGCATGTTTTTGAAGGACAGCATGGTTTCTTTTGAATTCGTGTTGAGTTAGTGTGAAAAGTGCAGTATATGTTCATTTTGTGCTTTTCTCGCTCAAATAGCGTTATTTTGAGCGGAAAATGACAGTATGTGCTTATTTCAGATTCATGTGTTTTTATGTATCAAACTGTGTGAGAATGACAATTCCACTGTAGAAACATCAAGTCTTGCATGTTTTTGAAGGACAGCATGGTTTATTTTGAATTCCTGTTGAGTTAGTGTGAAAAGTGCAGTATATGTTCATTTTGTGCTTTTCTCGCTCAAATAGCGTTATTCTGACTTGAAAATGACGGAATATGAGTATTTTAGATTCATTTGTATTTATTTGTCAAACTGTCAGAGAATGACATTTCCACTTTAGAAACATCAATTCTTGCATGTTTTTGAAGGACAGCATGGTTTCTTTTGAATTCGTGTTGAGTTATTGTGAAAAGTGCAGTATATGTTCATTTTGTGCTTTTCTCGCTCAAATAGCGTTATTCTGACTTGAAAATGACGGAATATGAGTATTTTAGATTCATTTGTATTTATTTGTCAAACTGTCAGAGAATGACATTTCCACTTTAGAAACATCAATTCTTGCATGTTTTTGAAGGACAGCATGGTTTCTTTTGAATTCGTGTTGAGTTAGTGTGAAAAGTGCAGTATATGTTCATTTTGTGCTTTTCTCGCTCAAATAGCGTTATTCTGACTTGAAAATGACAGAATATGAGTATTTTAGATTCATTTGTATTTATTTGTCAAACTGTCAGAGAATGACATTTCCACTTTAGAAACATCAATTCTTGCATGTTTTTGAAGGACAGCATGGTTTCTTTTGAATTCGTGTTGAGTTAGTGTGAAAAGTGCAGTATATGTTCATTTTGTGCTTTTCTCGCTCAAATAGCGTTATTTTGAGCGGAAAATGACAGTATGTGCTTATTTCAGATTCATGTGTTTTTATGTATCAAACTGTGTGAGAATGACAATTCCACTGTAGAAACATCAAGTCTTGCATGTTTTTGAAGGACAGCATGGTTTCTTTTGAATTCGTGTTGAGTTAGTGTGAAAAGTGCAGTATATGTTCATTTTGTGCTTTTCTCGCTCAAATAGCGTTATTTTGACCTGAAAATGACGGAATATGAGTATTTTAGATTCATTTGTATTTATTTGTCAAACTGTCATAGAATGACATTTCCACTTTAGAAACATCAATTCTTGCATGTTTTTGAAGGCCAGCATGGTTTCTTTTGAATTCGTGTTGAGTTAGTGTGAAAAGTGCAGTATATGTTCATTTTGTGCTTTTCTCGCTCAAATAGCGTTATTTTGACCTGAAAATGACGGAATATGAGTATTTTAGATTCATTTGTATTTATTTGTCAAACTGTCATAGAATGACATTTCCACTTTAGAAACATCAATTCTTGCATGTTTTTGAAGGCCAGCATGGTTTCTTTTGAATTCGTGTTGAGTTAGTGTGAAAAGTGCAGTATATGTTCATTTTGTGCTTTTCTCGCTCAAATAGCGTTATTTTGAGCGGAAAATGACAGTATGTGCTTATTTCAGATTCATGTGTTTTTATGTATCAAACTGTGTGAGAATGACAATTCCACTTTAGAAACATCAATTCTTGCATGTTTTTGAAGGCCAGCATGGTTTCTTTTGAATTCGTCTTGAGTTAGTGTGAAAAGTGCAGTATATGTTCATTTTGTGCTTTTCTCGCTCAAATAGCGTTATTTTGACCTGAAAATGACGGAATATGAGTATTTTAGATTCATTTGTATTTATTTGTCAAACTGTCATAGAATGACATTTCCACTTTAGAAACATCAATTCTTGCATGTTTTTGAAGGCCAGCATGGTTTATTTTGAATTCGTCTTGAGTTAGTGTGAAAAGTGCAGTATATGTTCATTTTGTGCTTTTCTCGCTCAAATAGCGTTATTTTGACCTGAAAATGACGGAATATGAGTATTTTAGATTCATTTGTATTTATTTGTCAAACTGTCATAGAATGACATTTCCACTTTAGAAACATCAATTCTTGCATGTTTTTGAAGGCCAGCATGGTTTCTTTTGAATTCGTGTTGAGTTAGTGTGAAAAGTGCAGTATATGTTCATTTTGTGCTTTTCTCGCTCAAATAGCGTTATTTTGACCTGAAAATGACGGAATATGAGTATTTTAGATTCATTTGTATTTATTTGTCAAACTGTCATAGAATGACATTTCCACTTTAGAAACATCAATTCTTGCATGTTTTTGAAGGCCAGCATGGTTTCTTTTGAATTCGTGTTGAGTTAGTGTGAAAAGTGCAGTATATGTTCATTTTGTGCTTTTCTCGCTCAAATAGCGTTATTTTGAGCGGAAAATGACAGTATGTGCTTATTTCAGATTCATGTGTTTTTATGTATCAAACTGTGTGAGAATGACAATTCCACTGTAGAAACATCAAGTCTTGCATGTTTTTGAAGGACAGCATGGTTTATTTTGAATTCCTGTTGAGTTAGTGTGAAAAGTGCAGTATATGTTCATTTTGTGCTTTTCTCGCTCAAATAGCGTTATTCTGACTTGAAAATGACGGAATATGAGTATTTTAGATTCATTTGTATTTATTTGTCAAACTGTCAGAGAATGACATTTCCACTTTAGAAACATCAATTCTTGCATGTTTTTGAAGGACAGCACGGTATCTTTTGAATTCGTGTTGAGTTAGTGTGAAAAGTGCAGTATATGTTCATTTTGTGCTTTTCTCGCTCAAATAGCGTTATTTTGAGCGGAAAATGACAGTATGTGCTTATTTCAGATTCATGTGTTTTTATGTATCAAACTGTGTGAGAATGACAATTCCACTGTAGAAACATCAAGTCTTGCATGTTTTTGAAGGACAGCATGGTTTATTTTGAATTCCTGTTGAGTTAGTGTGAAAAGTGCAGTATATGTTCATTTTGTGCTTTTCTCGCTCAAATAGCGTTATTCTGACTTGAAAATGACGGAATATGAGTATTTTAGATTCATTTGTATTTATTTGTCAAACTGTCAGAGAATGACATTTCCACTTTAGAAACATCAATTCTTGCATGTTTTTGAAGGACAGCATGGTTTCTTTTGAATTCGTGTTGAGTTAGTGTGAAAAGTGCAGTATATGTTCATTTTGTGCTTTTCTCGCTCAAATAGCGTTATTCTGACTTGAAAATGACGGAATATGAGTATTTTAGATTCATTTGTATTTATTTGTCAAACTGTCAGAGAATGACATTTCCACTTTAGAAACATCAATTCTTGCATGTTTTTGAAGGACAGCATGGTTTCTTTTGAATTCGTGTTGAGTTAGTGTGAAAAGTGCAGTATATGTTCATTTTGTGCTTTTCTCGCTCAAATAGCGTTATTCTGACTTGAAAATGACAGAATATGAGTATTTTAGATTCATTTGTATTTATTTGTCAAACTGTCAGAGAATGACATTTCCACTTTAGAAACATCAATTCTTGCATGTTTTTGAAGGACAGCATGGTTTCTTTTGAATTCGTGTTGAGTTAGTGTGAAAAGTGCAGTATATGTTCATTTTGTGCTTTTCTCGCTCAAATAGCGTTATTTTGAGCGGAAAATGACAGTATGTGCTTATTTCAGATTCATGTGTTTTTATGTATCAAACTGTGTGAGAATGACAATTCCACTGTAGAAACATCAAGTCTTGCATGTTTTTGAAGGACAGCATGGTTTCTTTTGAATTCGTGTTGAGTTAGTGTGAAAAGTGCAGTATATGTTCATTTTGTGCTTTTCTCGCTCAAATAGCGTTATTTTGACCTGAAAATGACGGAATATGAGTATTTTAGATTCATTTGTATTTATTTGTCAAACTGTCATAGAATGACATTTCCACTTTAGAAACATCAATTCTTGCATGTTTTTGAAGGCCAGCATGGTTTCTTTTGAATTCGTGTTGAGTTAGTGTGAAAAGTGCAGTATATGTTCATTTTGTGCTTTTCTCGCTCAAATAGCGTTATTTTGACCTGAAAATGACGGAATATGAGTATTTTAGATTCATTTGTATTTATTTGTCAAACTGTCATAGAATGACATTTCCACTTTAGAAACATCAATTCTTGCATGTTTTTGAAGGCCAGCATGGTTTCTTTTGAATTCGTGTTGAGTTAGTGTGAAAAGTGCAGTATATGTTCATTTTGTGCTTTTCTCGCTCAAATAGCGTTATTTTGAGCGGAAAATGACAGTATGTGCTTATTTCAGATTCATGTGTTTTTATGTATCAAACTGTGTGAGAATGACAATTCCACTTTAGAAACATCAATTCTTGCATGTTTTTGAAGGCCAGCATGGTTTCTTTTGAATTCGTCTTGAGTTAGTGTGAAAAGTGCAGTATATGTTCATTTTGTGCTTTTCTCGCTCAAATAGCGTTATTTTGACCTGAAAATGACGGAATATGAGTATTTTAGATTCATTTGTATTTATTTGTCAAACTGTCATAGAATGACATTTCCACTTTAGAAACATCAATTCTTGCATGTTTTTGAAGGCCAGCATGGTTTCTTTTGAATTCGTCTTGAGTTAGTGTGAAAAGTGCAGTATATGTTCATTTTGTGCTTTTCTCGCTCAAATAGCGTTATTTTGACCTGAAAATGACGGAATATGAGTATTTTAGATTCATTTGTATTTATTTGTCAAACTGTCATAGAATGACATTTCCACTTTAGAAACATCAATTCTTGCATGTTTTTGAAGGCCAGCATGGTTTCTTTTGAATTCGTGTTGAGTTAGTGTGAAAAGTGCAGTATATGTTCATTTTGTGCTTTTCTCGCTCAAATAGCGTTATTTTGACCTGAAAATGACGGAATATGAGTATTTTAGATTCATTTGTATTTATTTGTCAAACTGTCATAGAATGACATTTCCACTTTAGAAACATCAATTCTTGCATGTTTTTGAAGGCCAGCATGGTTTCTTTTGAATTCGTGTTGAGTTAGTGTGAAAAGTGCAGTATATGTTCATTTTGTGCTTTTCTCGCTCAAATAGCGTTATTTTGACCTGAAAATGACGGAATATGAGTATTTTAGATTCATTTGTATTTATTTGTCAAACTGTCATAGAATGACATTTCCACTTTAGAAACATCAATTCTTGCATGTTTTTGAAGGCCAGCATGGTTTCTTTTGAATTCGTGTTGAGTTAGTGTGAAAAGTGCAGTATATGTTCATTTTGTGCTTTTCTCGCTCAAATAGCGTTATTTTGACCTGAAAATGACGGAATATGAGTATTTTAGATTCATTTGTATTTATTTGTCAAACTGTCATAGAATGACATTTCCACTTTAGAAACATCAATTCTTGCATGTTTTTGAAGGCCAGCATGGTTTCTTTTGAATTCGTGTTGAGTTAGTGTGAAAAGTGCAGTATATGTTCATTTTGTGCTTTTCTCGCTCAAATAGCGTTATTTTGAGCGGAAAATGACAGTATGTGCTTATTTCAGATTCATGTGTTTTTATGTATCAAACTGTGTGAGAATGACAATTCCACTTTAGAAACATCAATTCTTGCATGTTTTTGAAGGCCAGCATGGTTTCTTTTGAATTCGTCTTGAGTTAGTGTGAAAAGTGCAGTATATGTTCATTTTGTGCTTTTCTCGCTCAAATAGCGTTATTTTGACCTGAAAATGACGGAATATGAGTATTTTAGATTCATTTGTATTTATTTGTCAAACTGTCATAGAATGACATTTCCACTTTAGAAACATCAATTCTTGCATGTTTTTGAAGGCCAGCATGGTTTCTTTTGAATTCGTCTTGAGTTAGTGTGAAAAGTGCAGTATATGTTCATTTTGTGCTTTTCTCGCTCAAATAGCGTTATTTTGACCTGAAAATGACGGAATATGAGTATTTTAGATTCATTTGTATTTATTTGTCAAACTGTCATAGAATGACATTTCCACTTTAGAAACATCAATTCTTGCATGTTTTTGAAGGCCAGCATGGTTTCTTTTGAATTCGTCTTGAGTTAGTGTGAAAAGTGCAGTATATGTTCATTTTGTGCTTTTCTCGCTCAAATAGCGTTATTTTGACCTGAAAATGACGGAATATGAGTATTTTAGATTCATTTGTATTTATTTGTCAAACTGTCATAGAATGACATTTCCACTTTAGAAACATCAATTCTTGCATGTTTTTGAAGGCCAGCATGGTTTCTTTTGAATTCGTCTTGAGTTAGTGTGAAAAGTGCAGTATATGTTCATTTTGTGCTTTTCTCGCTCAAATAGCGTTATTTTGACCTGAAAATGACGGAATATGAGTATTTTAGATTCATTTGTATTTATTTGTCAAACTGTCATAGAATGACATTTCCACTTTAGAAACATCAATTCTTGCATGTTTTTGAAGGCCAGCATGGTTTCTTTTGAATTCGTCTTGAGTTAGTGTGAAAAGTGCAGTATATGTTCATTTTGTGCTTTTCTCGCTCAAATAGCGTTATTTTGACCTGAAAATGACGGAATATGAGTATTTTAGATTCATTTGTATTTATTTGTCAAACTGTCATAGAATGACATTTCCACTTTAGAAACATCAATTCTTGCATGTTTTTGAAGGCCAGCATGGTTTCTTTTGAATTCGTGTTGAGTTAGTGTGAAAAGTGCAGTATATGTTCATTTTGTGCTTTTCTCGCTCAAATAGCGTTATTTTGACCTGAAAATGACGGAATATGAGTATTTTAGATTCATTTGTATTTATTTGTCAAACTGTCATAGAATGACATTTCCACTTTAGAAACATCAATTCTTGCATGTTTTTGAAGGCCAGCATGGTTTCTTTTGAATTCGTCTTGAGTTAGTGTGAAAAGTGCAGTATATGTTCATTTTGTGCTTTTCTCGCTCAAATAGCGTTATTTTGACCTGAAAATGACGGAATATGAGTATTTTAGATTCATTTGTATTTATTTGTCAAACTGTCATAGAATGACATTTCCACTTTAGAAACATCAATTCTTGCATGTTTTTGAAGGCCAGCATGGTTTCTTTTGAATTCGTCTTGAGTTAGTGTGAAAAGTGCAGTATATGTTCATTTTGTGCTTTTCTCGCTCAAATAGCGTTATTTTGACCTGAAAATGACGGAATATGAGTATTTTAGATTCATTTGTATTTATTTGTCAAACTGTCATAGAATGACATTTCCACTTTAGAAACATCAATTCTTGCATGTTTTTGAAGGCCAGCATGGTTTCTTTTGAATTCGTGTTGAGTTAGTGTGAAAAGTGCAGTATATGTTCATTTTGTGCTTTTCTCGCTCAAATAGCGTTATTTTGACCTGAAAATGACGGAATATGAGTATTTTAGATTCATTTGTATTTATTTGTCAAACTGTCATAGAATGACATTTCCACTTTAGAAACATCAATTCTTGCATGTTTTTGAAGGCCAGCATGGTTTCTTTTGAATTCGTCTTGAGTTAGTGTGAAAAGTGCAGTATATGTTCATTTTGTGCTTTTCTCGCTCAAATAGCGTTATTTTGACCTGAAAATGACGGAATATGAGTATTTTAGATTCATTTGTATTTATTTGTCAAACTGTCATAGAATGACATTTCCACTTTAGAAACATCAATTCTTGCATGTTTTTGAAGGCCAGCATGGTTTCTTTTGAATTCGTCTTGAGTTAGTGTGAAAAGTGCAGTATATGTTCATTTTGTGCTTTTCTCGCTCAAATAGCGTTATTTTGACCTGAAAATGACGGAATATGAGTATTTTAGATTCATTTGTATTTATTTGTCAAACTGTCATAGAATGACATTTCCACTTTAGAAACATCAATTCTTGCATGTTTTTGAAGGCCAGCATGGTTTCTTTTGAATTCGTGTTGAGTTAGTGTGAAAAGTGCAGTATATGTTCATTTTGTGCTTTTCTCGCTCAAATAGCGTTATTTTGACCTGAAAATGACGGAATATGAGTATTTTAGATTCATTTGTATTTATTTGTCAAACTGTCATAGAATGACATTTCCACTTTAGAAACATCAATTCTTGCATGTTTTTGAAGGCCAGCATGGTTTCTTTTGAATTCGTGTTGAGTTAGTGTGAAAAGTGCAGTATATGTTCATTTTGTGCTTTTCTCGCTCAAATAGCGTTATTTTGACCTGAAAATGACGGAATATGAGTATTTTAGATTCATTTGTATTTATTTGTCAAACTGTCATAGAATGACATTTCCACTTTAGAAACATCAATTCTTGCATGTTTTTGAAGGCCAGCATGGTTTCTTTTGAATTCGTCTTGAGTTAGTGTGAAAAGTGCAGTATATGTTCATTTTGTGCTTTTCTCGCTCAAATAGCGTTATTTTGACCTGAAAATGACGGAATATGAGTATTTTAGATTCATTTGTATTTATTTGTCAAACTGTCATAGAATGACATTTCCACTTTAGAAACATCAATTCTTGCATGTTTTTGAAGGCCAGCATGGTTTCTTTTGAATTCGTCTTGAGTTAGTGTGAAAAGTGCAGTATATGTTCATTTTGTGCTTTTCTCGCTCAAATAGCGTTATTTTGACCTGAAAATGACGGAATATGAGTATTTTAGATTCATTTGTATTTATTTGTCAAACTGTCATAGAATGACATTTCCACTTTAGAAACATCAATTCTTGCATGTTTTTGAAGGCCAGCATGGTTTCTTTTGAATTCGTGTTGAGTTAGTGTGAAAAGTGCAGTATATGTTCATTTTGTGCTTTTCTCGCTCAAATAGCGTTATTTTGACCTGAAAATGACGGAATATGAGTATTTTAGATTCATTTGTATTTATTTGTCAAACTGTCATAGAATGACATTTCCACTTTAGAAACATCAATTCTTGCATGTTTTTGAAGGCCAGCATGGTTTCTTTTGAATTCGTCTTGAGTTAGTGTGAAAAGTGCAGTATATGTTCATTTTGTGCTTTTCTCGCTCAAATAGCGTTATTTTGACCTGAAAATGACGGAATATGAGTATTTTAGATTCATTTGTATTTATTTGTCAAACTGTCATAGAATGACATTTCCACTTTAGAAACATCAATTCTTGCATGTTTTTGAAGGCCAGCATGGTTTCTTTTGAATTCGTGTTGAGTTAGTGTGAAAAGTGCAGTATATGTTCATTTTGTGCTTTTCTCGCTCAAATAGCGTTATTTTGACCTGAAAATGACGGAATATGAGTATTTTAGATTCATTTGTATTTATTTGTCAAACTGTCATAGAATGACATTTCCACTTTAGAAACATCAATTCTTGCATGTTTTTGAAGGCCAGCATGGTTTCTTTTGAATTCGTGTTGAGTTAGTGTGAAAAGTGCAGTATATGTTCATTTTGTGCTTTTCTCGCTCAAATAGCGTTATTTTGACCTGAAAATGACGGAATATGAGTATTTTAGATTCATTTGTATTTATTTGTCAAACTGTCATAGAATGACATTTCCACTTTAGAAACATCAATTCTTGCATGTTTTTGAAGGCCAGCATGGTTTCTTTTGAATTCGTCTTGAGTTAGTGTGAAAAGTGCAGTATATGTTCATTTTGTGCTTTTCTCGCTCAAATAGCGTTATTTTGACCTGAAAATGACGGAATATGAGTATTTTAGATTCATTTGTATTTATTTGTCAAACTGTCATAGAATGACATTTCCACTTTAGAAACATCAATTCTTGCATGTTTTTGAAGGCCAGCATGGTTTCTTTTGAATTCGTCTTGAGTTAGTGTGAAAAGTGCAGTATATGTTCATTTTGTGCTTTTCTCGCTCAAATAGCGTTATTTTGACCTGAAAATGACGGAATATGAGTATTTTAGATTCATTTGTATTTATTTGTCAAACTGTCATAGAATGACATTTCCACTTTAGAAACATCAATTCTTGCATGTTTTTGAAGGCCAGCATGGTTTCTTTTGAATTCGTCTTGAGTTAGTGTGAAAAGTGCAGTATATGTTCATTTTGTGCTTTTCTCGCTCAAATAGCGTTATTTTGACCTGAAAATGACGGAATATGAGTATTTTAGATTCATTTGTATTTATTTGTCAAACTGTCATAGAATGACATTTCCACTTTAGAAACATCAATTCTTGCATGTTTTTGAAGGCCAGCATGGTTTCTTTTGAATTCGTCTTGAGTTAGTGTGAAAAGTGCAGTATATGTTCATTTTGTGCTTTTCTCGCTCAAATAGCGTTATTTTGACCTGAAAATGACGGAATATGAGTATTTTAGATTCATTTGTATTTATTTGTCAAACTGTCATAGAATGACATTTCCACTTTAGAAACATCAATTCTTGCATGTTTTTGAAGGCCAGCATGGTTTCTTTTGAATTCGTGTTGAGTTAGTGTGAAAAGTGCAGTATATGTTCATTTTGTGCTTTTCTCGCTCAAATAGCGTTATTTTGACCTGAAAATGACGGAATATGAGTATTTTAGATTCATTTGTATTTATTTGTCAAACTGTCATAGAATGACATTTCCACTTTAGAAACATCAATTCTTGCATGTTTTTGAAGGCCAGCATGGTTTCTTTTGAATTCGTGTTGAGTTAGTGTGAAAAGTGCAGTATATGTTCATTTTGTGCTTTTCTCGCTCAAATAGCGTTATTTTGACCTGAAAATGACGGAATATGAGTATTTTAGATTCATTTGTATTTATTTGTCAAACTGTCATAGAATGACATTTCCACTTTAGAAACATCAATTCTTGCATGTTTTTGAAGGCCAGCATGGTTTCTTTTGAATTCGTCTTGAGTTAGTGTGAAAAGTGCAGTATATGTTCATTTTGTGCTTTTCTCGCTCAAATAGCGTTATTTTGACCTGAAAATGACGGAATATGAGTATTTTAGATTCATTTGTATTTATTTGTCAAACTGTCATAGAATGACATTTCCACTTTAGAAACATCAATTCTTGCATGTTTTTGAAGGCCAGCATGGTTTCTTTTGAATTCGTGTTGAGTTAGTGTGAAAAGTGCAGTATATGTTCATTTTGTGCTTTTCTCGCTCAAATAGCGTTATTTTGACCTGAAAATGACGGAATATGAGTATTTTAGATTCATTTGTATTTATTTGTCAAACTGTCATAGAATGACATTTCCACTTTAGAAACATCAATTCTTGCATGTTTTTGAAGGCCAGCATGGTTTCTTTTGAATTCGTCTTGAGTTAGTGTGAAAAGTGCAGTATATGTTCATTTTGTGCTTTTCTCGCTCAAATAGCGTTATTTTGACCTGAAAATGACGGAATATGAGTATTTTAGATTCATTTGTATTTATTTGTCAAACTGTCATAGAATGACATTTCCACTTTAGAAACATCAATTCTTGCATGTTTTTGAAGGCCAGCATGGTTTCTTTTGAATTCGTCTTGAGTTAGTGTGAAAAGTGCAGTATATGTTCATTTTGTGCTTTTCTCGCTCAAATAGCGTTATTTTGACCTGAAAATGACGGAATATGAGTATTTTAGATTCATTTGTATTTATTTGTCAAACTGTCATAGAATGACATTTCCACTTTAGAAACATCAATTCTTGCATGTTTTTGAAGGCCAGCATGGTTTCTTTTGAATTCGTGTTGAGTTAGTGTGAAAAGTGCAGTATATGTTCATTTTGTGCTTTTCTCGCTCAAATAGCGTTATTTTGAGCGGAAAATGACAGTATGTGCTTATTTCATATTCATGTGTTTTTATGTATCAAACTGTGTGAGAATGACAATTCCACTGTAGAAACATCAAGTCTTGCATGTTTTTGAAGGACAGCATGGTTTCTTTTGAATTCGTGTTGAGTTAGTGTGAAAAGTGCAGTATATGTTCATTTTGTGCTTTTCTCGCTCAAATAGCGTTATTTTGACCTGAAAATGACGGAATATGAGTATTTTAGATTCATTTGTATTTATTTGTCAAACTGTCATAGAATGACATTTCCACTTTAGAAACATCAATTCTTGCATGTTTTTGAAGGCCAGCATGGTTTCTTTTGAATTCGTGTTGAGTTAGTGTGAAAAGTGCAGTATATGTTCATTTTGTGCTTTTCTCGCTCAAATAGCGTTATTTTGACCTGAAAATGACGGAATATGAGTATTTTAGATTCATTTGTATTTATTTGTCAAACTGTCATAGAATGACATTTCCACTTTAGAAACATCAATTCTTGCATGTTTTTGAAGGCCAGCATGGTTTCTTTTGAATTCGTCTTGAGTTAGTGTGAAAAGTGCAGTATATGTTCATTTTGTGCTTTTCTCGCTCAAATAGCGTTATTTTGACCTGAAAATGACGGAATATGAGTATTTTAGATTCATTTGTATTTATTTGTCAAACTGTCATAGAATGACATTTCCACTTTAGAAACATCAATTCTTGCATGTTTTTGAAGGCCAGCATGGTTTCTTTTGAATTCGTCTTGAGTTAGTGTGAAAAGTGCAGTATATGTTCATTTTGTGCTTTTCTCGCTCAAATAGCGTTATTTTGACCTGAAAATGACGGAATATGAGTATTTTAGATTCATTTGTATTTATTTGTCAAACTGTCATAGAATGACATTTCCACTTTAGAAACATCAATTCTTGCATGTTTTTGAAGGCCAGCATGGTTTCTTTTGAATTCGTGTTGAGTTAGTGTGAAAAGTGCAGTATATGTTCATTTTGTGCTTTTCTCGCTCAAATAGCGTTATTTTGACCTGAAAATGACGGAATATGAGTATTTTAGATTCATTTGTATTTATTTGTCAAACTGTCATAGAATGACATTTCCACTTTAGAAACATCAATTCTTGCATGTTTTTGAAGGCCAGCATGGTTTCTTTTGAATTCGTCTTGAGTTAGTGTGAAAAGTGCAGTATATGTTCATTTTGTGCTTTTCTCGCTCAAATAGCGTTATTTTGACCTGAAAATGACGGAATATGAGTATTTTAGATTCATTTGTATTTATTTGTCAAACTGTCATAGAATGACATTTCCACTTTAGAAACATCAATTCTTGCATGTTTTTGAAGGACAGCATGGTTTCTTTTGAATTCGTGTTGAGTTAGTGTGAAAAGTGCAGTATATGTTCATTTTGTGCTTTTCTCGCTCAAATAGCGTTATTTTGACCTGAAAATGACGGAATATGAGTATTTTAGATTCATTTGTATTTATTTGTCAAACTGTCATAGAATGACATTTCCACTTTAGAAACATCAATTCTTGCATGTTTTTGAAGGCCAGCATGGTTTCTTTTGAATTCGTGTTGAGTTAGTGTGAAAAGTGCAGTATATGTTCATTTTGTGCTTTTCTCGCTCAAATAGCGTTATTTTGACCTGAAAATGACGGAATATGAGTATTTTAGATTCATTTGTATTTATTTGTCAAACTGTCATAGAATGACATTTCCACTTTAGAAACATCAATTCTTGCATGTTTTTGAAGGACAGCATGGTTTCTTTTGAATTCGTGTTGAGTTAGTGTGAAAAGTGCAGTATATGTTCATTTTGTGCTTTTCTCGCTCAAATAGCGTTATTTTGAGCGGAAAATGACAGTATGTGCTTATTTCAGATTCATGTGTTTTTATGTATCAAACTGTGTGAGAATGACAATTCCACTGTAGAAACATCAAGTCTTGCATATTTTTGAAGGACAGCATGGTTTATTTTGAATTCGTGTTGAGTTAGTGTGAAAAGTGCAGTATATGTTCATTTTGTGCTTTTCTCGCTCAAATAGCGTTATTTTGACCTGAAAATGACGGAATATGAGTATTTTAGATTCATTTGTATTTATTTGTCAAACTGTCATAGAATGACATTTCCACTTTAGAAACATCAATTCTTGCATGTTTTTGAAGGCTAGCATGGTTTCTTTTGAATTCGTCTTGAGTTAGTGTGAAAAGTGCAGTATATGTTCATTTTGTGCTTTTCTCGCTCAAATAGCGTTATTTTGACCTGAAAATGACGGAATATGAGTATTTTAGATTCATTTGTATTTATTTGTCAAACTGTCATAGAATGACATTTCCACTTTAGAAACATCAATTCTTGCATGTTTTTGAAGGCCAGCATGGTTTCTTTTGAATTCGTGTTGTTAGTGTGAAAAGTGCAGTATATGTTCATTTTGTGCTTTTCTCGCTCAAATAGCGTTATTTTGACCTGAAAATGACGGAATATGAGTATTTTAGATTCATTTGTATTTATTTGTCAAACTGTCATAGAATGACATTTCCACTTTAGAAACATCAATTCTTGCATGTTTTTGAAGGCCAGCATGGTTTCTTTTGAATTCGTCTTGAGTTAGTGTGAAAAGTGCAGTATATGTTCATTTTGTGCTTTTCTCGCTCAAATAGCGTTATTTTGACCTGAAAATGACGGAATATGAGTATTTTAGATTCATTTGTATTTATTTGTCAAACTGTCATAGAATGACATTTCCACTTTAGAAACATCAATTCTTGCATGTTTTTGAAGGCCAGCATGGTTTCTTTTGAATTCGTGTTGAGTTAGTGTGAAAAGTGCAGTATATGTTCATTTTGTGCTTTTCTCGCTCAAATAGCGTTATTTTGACCTGAAAATGACGGAATATGAGTATTTTAGATTCATTTGTATTTATTTGTCAAACTGTCATAGAATGACATTTCCACTTTAGAAACATCAATTCTTGCATGTTTTTGAAGGCCAGCATGGTTTCTTTTGAATTCGTGTTGAGTTAGTGTGAAAAGTGCAGTATATGTTCATTTTGTGCTTTTCTCGCTCAAATAGCGTTATTTTGACCTGAAAATGACGGAATATGAGTATTTTAGATTCATTTGTATTTATTTGTCAAACTGTCATAGAATGACATTTCCACTTTAGAAACATCAATTCTTGCATGTTTTTGAAGGCCAGCATGGTTTCTTTTGAATTCGTCTTGAGTTAGTGTGAAAAGTGCAGTATATGTTCATTTTGTGCTTTTCTCGCTCAAATAGCGTTATTTTGACCTGAAAATGACGGAATATGAGTATTTTAGATTCATTTGTATTTATTTGTCAAACTGTCATAGAATGACATTTCCACTTTAGTAACATCAATTCTTGCATGTTTTTGAAGGCCAGCATGGTTTCTTTTGAATTCGTCTTGAGTTAGTGTGAAAAGTGCAGTATATGTTCATTTTGTGCTTTTCTCGCTCAAATAGCGTTATTTTGACCTGAAAATGACGGAATATGAGTATTTTAGATTCATTTGTATTTATTTGTCAAACTGTCATAGAATGACATTTCCACTTTAGAAACATCAATTCTTGCATGTTTTTGAAGGTCAGCATGGTTTCTTTTGAATTCGTGTTGAGTTAGTGTGAAAAGTGCAGTATATGTTCATTTTGTGCTTTTCTCGCTCAAATAGCGTTATTTTGAGCGGAAAATGACAGTATGTGCTTATTTCAGATTCATGTGTTTTTATGTATCAAACTGTGTGAGAATGACAATTCCACTGTAGAAACATCAAGTCTTGCATGTTTTTGAAGGACAGCATGGTTTCTTTTGAATTCGTGTTGAGTTAGTGTGAAAAGTGCAGTATATGTTCATTTTGTGCTTTTCTCGCTCAAATAGCGTTATTTTGACCTGAAAATGACGGAATATGAGTATTTTAGATTCATTTGTATTTATTTGTCAAACTGTCATAGAATGACATTTCCACTTTAGAAACATCAATTCTTGCATGTTTTTGAAGGCCAGCATGGTTTCTTTTGAATTCGTGTTGAGTTAGTGTGAAAAGTGCAGTATATGTTCATTTTGTGCTTTTCTCGCTCAAATAGCGTTATTTTGACCTGAAAATGACGGAATATGAGTATTTTAGATTCATTTGTATTTATTTGTCAAACTGTCATAGAATGACATTTCCACTTTAGAAACATCAATTCTTGCATGTTTTTGAAGGACAGCATGGTTTCTTTTGAATTCGTGTTGAGTTAGTGTGAAAAGTGCAGTATATGTTCATTTTGTGCTTTTCTCGCTCAAATAGCGTTATTTTGAGCGGAAAATGACAGTATGTGCTTATTTCAGATTCATGTGTTTTTATGTATCAAACTGTGTGAGAATGACAATTCCACTGTAGAAACATCAAGTCTTGCATATTTTTGAAGGACAGCATGGTTTATTTTGAATTCGTGTTGAGTTAGTGTGAAAAGTGCAGTATATGTTCATTTTGTGCTTTTCTCGCTCAAATAGCGTTATTTTGACCTGAAAATGACGGAATATGAGTATTTTAGATTCATTTGTATTTATTTGTCAAACTGTCATAGAATGACATTTCCACTTTAGAAACATCAATTCTTGCATGTTTTTGAAGGCTAGCATGGTTTCTTTTGAATTCGTCTTGAGTTAGTGTGAAAAGTGCAGTATATGTTCATTTTGTGCTTTTCTCGCTCAAATAGCGTTATTTTGACCTGAAAATGACGGAATATGAGTATTTTAGATTCATTTGTATTTATTTGTCAAACTGTCATAGAATGACATTTCCACTTTAGAAACATCAATTCTTGCATGTTTTTGAAGGCCAGCATGGTTTCTTTTGAATTCGTGTTGTTAGTGTGAAAAGTGCAGTATATGTTCATTTTGTGCTTTTCTCGCTCAAATAGCGTTATTTTGACCTGAAAATGACGGAATATGAGTATTTTAGATTCATTTGTATTTATTTGTCAAACTGTCATAGAATGACATTTCCACTTTAGAAACATCAATTCTTGCATGTTTTTGAAGGCCAGCATGGTTTCTTTTGAATTCGTCTTGAGTTAGTGTGAAAAGTGCAGTATATGTTCATTTTGTGCTTTTCTCGCTCAAATAGCGTTATTTTGACCTGAAAATGACGGAATATGAGTATTTTAGATTCATTTGTATTTATTTGTCAAACTGTCATAGAATGACATTTCCACTTTAGAAACATCAATTCTTGCATGTTTTTGAAGGCCAGCATGGTTTCTTTTGAATTCGTGTTGAGTTAGTGTGAAAAGTGCAGTATATGTTCATTTTGTGCTTTTCTCGCTCAAATAGCGTTATTTTGACCTGAAAATGACGGAATATGAGTATTTTAGATTCATTTGTATTTATTTGTCAAATTGTCATAGAATGACATTTCCACTTTAGAAACATCAATTCTTGCATGTTTTTGAAGGCCAGCATGGTTTCTTTTGAATTCGTGTTGAGTTAGTGTGAAAAGTGCAGTATATGTTCATTTTGTGCTTTTCTCGCTCAAATAGCGTTATTTTGACCTGAAAATGACGGAATATGAGTATTTTAGATTCATTTGTATTTATTTGTCAAACTGTCATAGAATGACATTTCCACTTTAGAAACATCAATTCTTGCATGTTTTTGAAGGCCAGCATGGTTTCTTTTGAATTCGTCTTGAGTTAGTGTGAAAAGTGCAGTATATGTTCATTTTGTGCTTTTCTCGCTCAAATAGCGTTATTTTGACCTGAAAATGACGGAATATGAGTATTTTAGATTCATTTGTATTTATTTGTCAAACTGTCATAGAATGACATTTCCACTTTAGTAACATCAATTCTTGCATGTTTTTGAAGGCCAGCATGGTTTCTTTTGAATTCGTCTTGAGTTAGTGTGAAAAGTGCAGTATATGTTCATTTTGTGCTTTTCTCGCTCAAATAGCGTTATTTTGACCTGAAAATGACGGAATATGAGTATTTTAGATTCATTTGTATTTATTTGTCAAACTGTCATAGAATGACATTTCCACTTTAGAAACATCAATTCTTGCATGTTTTTGAAGGTCAGCATGGTTTCTTTTGAATTCGTGTTGAGTTAGTGTGAAAAGTGCAGTATATGTTCATTTTGTGCTTTTCTCGCTCAAATAGCGTTATTTTGAGCGGAAAATGACAGTATGTGCTTATTTCAGATTCATGTGTTTTTATGTATCAAACTGTGTGAGAATGACAATTCCACTGTAGAAACATCAAGTCTTGCATGTTTTTGAAGGACAGCATGGTTTCTTTTGAATTCGTGTTGAGTTAGTGTGAAAAGTGCAGTATATGTTCATTTTGTGCTTTTCTCGCTCAAATAGCGTTATTTTGACCTGAAAATGACGGAATATGAGTATTTTAGATTCATTTGTATTTATTTGTCAAACTGTCATAGAATGACATTTCCACTTTAGAAACATCAATTCTTGCATGTTTTTGAAGGCCAGCATGGTTTCTTTTGAATTCGTGTTGAGTTAGTGTGAAAAGTGCAGTATATGTTCATTTTGTGCTTTTCTCGCTCAAATAGCGTTATTTTGACCTGAAAATGACGGAATATGAGTATTTTAGATTCATTTGTATTTATTTGTCAAACTGTCATAGAATGACATTTCCACTTTAGAAACATCAATTCTTGCATGTTTTTGAAGGCCAGCATGGTTTCTTTTGAATTCGTCTTGAGTTAGTGTGAAAAGTGCAGTATATGTTCATTTTGTGCTTTTCTCGCTCAAATAGCGTTATTTTGACCTGAAAATGACGGAATATGAGTATTTTAGATTCATTTGTATTTATTTGTCAAACTGTCATAGAATGACATTTCCACTTTAGAAACATCAATTCTTGCATGTTTTTGAAGGCCAGCATGGTTTCTTTTGAATTCGTCTTGAGTTAGTGTGAAAAGTGCAGTATATGTTCATTTTGTGCTTTTCTCGCTCAAATAGCGTTATTTTGACCTGAAAATGACGGAATATGAGTATTTTAGATTCATTTGTATTTATTTGTCAAACTGTCATAGAATGACATTTCCACTTTAGAAACATCAATTCTTGCATGTTTTTGAAGGCCAGCATGGTTTCTTTTGAATTCGTCTTGAGTTAGTGTGAAAAGTGCAGTATATGTTCATTTTGTGCTTTTCTCGCTCAAATAGCGTTATTTTGACCTGAAAATGACGGAATATGAGTATTTTAGATTCATTTGTATTTATTTGTCAAACTGTCATAGAATGACATTTCCACTTTAGAAACATCAATTCTTGCATGTTTTTGAAGGCCAGCATGGTTTCTTTTGAATTCGTGTTGAGTTAGTGTGAAAAGTGCAGTATATGTTCATTTTGTGCTTTTCTCGCTCAAATAGCGTTATTTTGACCTGAAAATGACGGAATATGAGTATTTTAGATTCATTTGTATTTATTTGTCAAACTGTCATAGAATGACATTTCCACTTTAGAAACATCAATTCTTGCATGTTTTTGAAGGCCAGCATGGTTTCTTTTGAATTCGTCTTGAGTTAGTGTGAAAAGTGCAGTATATGTTCATTTTGTGCTTTTCTCGCTCAAATAGCGTTATTTTGACCTGAAAATGACGGAATATGAGTATTTTAGATTCATTTGTATTTATTTGTCAAACTGTCATAGAATGACATTTCCACTTTAGAAACATCAATTCTTGCATGTTTTTGAAGGCCAGCATGGTTTCTTTTGAATTCGTGTTGAGTTAGTGTGAAAAGTGCAGTATATGTTCATTTTGTGCTTTTCTCGCTCAAATAGCGTTATTTTGACCTGAAAATGACGGAATATGAGTATTTTAGATTCATTTGTATTTATTTGTCAAACTGTCATAGAATGACATTTCCACTTTAGAAACATCAATTCTTGCATGTTTTTGAAGGCCAGCATGGTTTCTTTTGAATTCGTGTTGAGTTAGTGTGAAAAGTGCAGTATATGTTCATTTTGTGCTTTTCTCGCTCAAATAGCGTTATTTTGACCTGAAAATGACGGAATATGAGTATTTTAGATTCATTTGTATTTATTTGTCAAACTGTCATAGAATGACATTTCCACTTTAGAAACATCAATTCTTGCATGTTTTTGAAGGCCAGCATGGTTTCTTTTGAATTCGTGTTGAGTTAGTGTGAAAAGTGCAGTATATGTTCATTTTGTGCTTTTCTCGCTCAAATAGCGTTATTTTGACCTGAAAATGACGGAATATGAGTATTTTAGATTCATTTGTATTTATTTGTCAAACTGTCATAGAATGACATTTCCACTTTAGAAACATCAATTCTTGCATGTTTTTGAAGGCCAGCATGGTTTCTTTTGAATTCGTCTTGAGTTAGTGTGAAAAGTGCAGTATATGTTCATTTTGTGCTTTTCTCGCTCAAATAGCGTTATTTTGACCTGAAAATGACGGAATATGAGTATTTTAGATTCATTTGTATTTATTTGTCAAACTGTCATAGAATGACATTTCCACTTTAGAAACATCAATTCTTGCATGTTTTTGAAGGCCAGCATGGTTTCTTTTGAATTCGTCTTGAGTTAGTGTGAAAAGTGCAGTATATGTTCATTTTGTGCTTTTCTCGCTCAAATAGCGTTATTTTGACCTGAAAATGACGGAATATGAGTATTTTAGATTCATTTGTATTTATTTGTCAAACTGTCATAGAATGACATTTCCACTTTAGAAACATCAATTCTTGCATGTTTTTGAAGGCCAGCATGGTTTCTTTTGAATTCGTGTTGAGTTAGTGTGAAAAGTGCAGTATATGTTCATTTTGTGCTTTTCTCGCTCAAATAGCGTTATTTTGAGCGGAAAATGACAGTATGTGCTTATTTCAGATTCATGTGTTTTTATGTATCAAACTGTGTGAGAATGACAATTCCACTGTAGAAACATCAAGTCTTGCATGTTTTTGAAGGACAGCATGGTTTCTTTTGAATTCGTGTTGAGTTAGTGTGAAAAGTGCAGTATATGTTCATTTTGTGCTTTTCTCGCTCAAATAGCGTTATTTTGACCTGAAAATGACGGAATATGAGTATTTTAGATTCATTTGTATTTATTTGTCAAACTGTCATAGAATGACATTTCCACTTTAGAAACATCAATTCTTGCATGTTTTTGAAGGCCAGCATGGTTTCTTTTGAATTCGTGTTGAGTTAGTGTGAAAAGTGCAGTATATGTTCATTTTGTGCTTTTCTCGCTCAAATAGCGTTATTTTGACCTGAAAATGACGGAATATGAGTATTTTAGATTCATTTGTATTTATTTGTCAAACTGTCATAGAATGACATTTCCACTTTAGAAACATCAATTCTTGCATGTTTTTGAAGGCCAGCATGGTTTCTTTTGAATTCGTCTTGAGTTAGTGTGAAAAGTGCAGTATATGTTCATTTTGTGCTTTTCTCGCTCAAATAGCGTTATTTTGACCTGAAAATGACGGAATATGAGTATTTTAGATTCATTTGTATTTATTTGTCAAACTGTCATAGAATGACATTTCCACTTTAGAAACATCAATTCTTGCATGTTTTTGAAGGCCAGCATGGTTTCTTTTGAATTCGTGTTGAGTTAGTGTGAAAAGTGCAGTATATGTTCATTTTGTGCTTTTCTCGCTCAAATAGCGTTATTTTGAGCGGAAAATGACAGTATGTGCTTATTTCAGATTCATGTGTTTTTATGTATCAAACTGTGTGAGAATGACAATTCCACTGTAGAAACATCAAGTCTTGCATGTTTTTGAAGGACAGCATGGTTTCTTTTGAATTCGTGTTGAGTTAGTGTGAAAAGTGCAGTATATGTTCATTTTGTGCTTTTCTCGCTCAAATAGCGTTATTTTGACCTGAAAATGACGGAATATGAGTATTTTAGATTCATTTGTATTTATTTGTCAAACTGTCATAGAATGACATTTCCACTTTAGAAACATCAATTCTTGCATGTTTTTGAAGGCCAGCATGGTTTCTTTTGAATTCGTGTTGAGTTAGTGTGAAAAGTGCAGTATATGTTCATTTTGTGCTTTTCTCGCTCAAATAGCGTTATTTTGACCTGAAAATGACGGAATATGAGTATTTTAGATTCATTTGTATTTATTTGTCAAACTGTCATAGAATGACATTTCCACTTTAGAAACATCAATTCTTGCATGTTTTTGAAGGCCAGCATGGTTTCTTTTGAATTCGTCTTGAGTTAGTGTGAAAAGTGCAGTATATGTTCATTTTGTGCTTTTCTCGCTCAAATAGCGTTATTTTGACCTGAAAATGACGGAATATGAGTATTTTAGATTCATTTGTATTTATTTGTCAAACTGTCATAGAATGACATTTCCACTTTAGAAACATCAATTCTTGCATGTTTTTGAAGGCCAGCATGGTTTCTTTTGAATTCGTCTTGAGTTAGTGTGAAAAGTGCAGTATATGTTCATTTTGTGCTTTTCTCGCTCAAATAGCGTTATTTTGACCTGAAAATGACGGAATATGAGTATTTTAGATTCATTTGTATTTATTTGTCAAACTGTCATAGAATGACATTTCCACTTTAGAAACATCAATTCTTGCATGTTTTTGAAGGCCAGCATGGTTTCTTTTGAATTCGTGTTGAGTTAGTGTGAAAAGTGCAGTATATGTTCATTTTGTGCTTTTCTCGCTCAAATAGCGTTATTTTGAGCGGAAAATGACAGTATGTGCTTATTTCAGATTCATGTGTTTTTATGTATCAAACTGTGTGAGAATGACAATTCCACTGTAGAAACATCAAGTCTTGCATGTTTTTGAAGGACAGCATGGTTTCTTTTGAATTCGTGTTGAGTTAGTGTGAAAAGTGCAGTATATGTTCATTTTGTGCTTTTCTCGCTCAAATAGCGTTATTTTGACCTGAAAATGACGGAATATGAGTATTTTAGATTCATTTGTATTTATTTGTCAAACTGTCATAGAATGACATTTCCACTTTAGAAACATCAATTCTTGCATGTTTTTGAAGGCCAGCATGGTTTCTTTTGAATTCGTGTTGAGTTAGTGTGAAAAGTGCAGTATATGTTCATTTTGTGCTTTTCTCGCTCAAATAGCGTTATTTTGACCTGAAAATGACGGAATATGAGTATTTTAGATTCATTTGTATTTATTTGTCAAACTGTCATAGAATGACATTTCCACTTTAGAAACATCAATTCTTGCATGTTTTTGAAGGCCAGCATGGTTTCTTTTGAATTCGTCTTGAGTTAGTGTGAAAAGTGCAGTATATGTTCATTTTGTGCTTTTCTCGCTCAAATAGCGTTATTTTGACCTGAAAATGACGGAATATGAGTATTTTAGATTCATTTGTATTTATTTGTCAAACTGTCATAGAATGACATTTCCACTTTAGAAACATCAATTCTTGCATGTTTTTGAAGGCCAGCATGGTTTCTTTTGAATTCGTCTTGAGTTAGTGTGAAAAGTGCAGTATATGTTCATTTTGTGCTTTTCTCGCTCAAATAGCGTTATTTTGACCTGAAAATGACGGAATATGAGTATTTTAGATTCATTTGTATTTATTTGTCAAACTGTCATAGAATGACATTTCCACTTTAGAAACATCAATTCTTGCATGTTTTTGAAGGCCAGCATGGTTTCTTTTGAATTCGTGTTGAGTTAGTGTGAAAAGTGCAGTATATGTTCATTTTGTGCTTTTCTCGCTCAAATAGCGTTATTTTGACCTGAAAATGACGGAATATGAGTATTTTAGATTCATTTGTATTTATTTGTCAAACTGTCATAGAATGACATTTCCACTTTAGAAACATCAATTCTTGCATGTTTTTGAAGGCCAGCATGGTTTCTTTTGAATTCGTCTTGAGTTAGTGTGAAAAGTGCAGTATATGTTCATTTTGTGCTTTTCTCGCTCAAATAGCGTTATTTTGACCTGAAAATGACGGAATATGAGTATTTTAGATTCATTTGTATTTATTTGTCAAACTGTCATAGAATGACATTTCCACTTTAGAAACATCAATTCTTGCATGTTTTTGAAGGCCAGCATGGTTTCTTTTGAATTCGTCTTGAGTTAGTGTGAAAAGTGCAGTATATGTTCATTTTGTGCTTTTCTCGCTCAAATAGCGTTATTTTGACCTGAAAATGACGGAATATGAGTATTTTAGATTCATTTGTATTTATTTGTCAAACTGTCATAGAATGACATTTCCACTTTAGAAACATCAATTCTTGCATGTTTTTGAAGGCCAGCATGGTTTCTTTTGAATTCGTGTTGAGTTAGTGTGAAAAGTGCAGTATATGTTCATTTTGTGCTTTTCTCGCTCAAATAGCGTTATTTTGAGCGGAAAATGACAGTATGTGCTTATTTCAGATTCATGTGTTTTTATGTATCAAACTGTGTGAGAATGACAATTCCACTGTAGAAACATCAAGTCTTGCATGTTTTTGAAGGACAGCATGGTTTCTTTTGAATTCGTGTTGAGTTAGTGTGAAAAGTGCAGTATATGTTCATTTTGTGCTTTTCTCGCTCAAATAGCGTTATTTTGACCTGAAAATGACGGAATATGAGTATTTTAGATTCATTTGTATTTATTTGTCAAACTGTCATAGAATGACATTTCCACTTTAGAAACATCAATTCTTGCATGTTTTTGAAGGCCAGCATGGTTTCTTTTGAATTCGTGTTGAGTTAGTGTGAAAAGTGCAGTATATGTTCATTTTGTGCTTTTCTCGCTCAAATAGCGTTATTTTGACCTGAAAATGACGGAATATGAGTATTTTAGATTCATTTGTATTTATTTGTCAAACTGTCATAGAATGACATTTCCACTTTAGAAACATCAATTCTTGCATGTTTTTGAAGGCCAGCATGGTTTCTTTTGAATTCGTGTTGAGTTAGTGTGAAAAGTGCAGTATATGTTCATTTTGTGCTTTTCTCGCTCAAATAGCGTTATTTTGACCTGAAAATGACGGAATATGAGTATTTTAGATTCATTTGTATTTATTTGTCAAACTGTCATAGAATGACATTTCCACTTTAGAAACATCAATTCTTGCATGTTTTTGAAGGCCAGCATGGTTTCTTTTGAATTCGTCTTGAGTTAGTGTGAAAAGTGCAGTATATGTTCATTTTGTGCTTTTCTCGCTCAAATAGCGTTATTTTGACCTGAAAATGACGGAATATGAGTATTTTAGATTCATTTGTATTTATTTGTCAAACTGTCATAGAATGACATTTCCACTTTAGAAACATCAATTCTTGCATGTTTTTGAAGGCCAGCATGGTTTCTTTTGAATTCGTGTTGAGTTAGTGTGAAAAGTGCAGTATATGTTCATTTTGTGCTTTTCTCGCTCAAATAGCGTTATTTTGAGCGGAAAATGACAGTATGTGCTTATTTCAGATTCATGTGTTTTTATGTATCAAACTGTGTGAGAATGACAATTCCACTGTAGAAACATCAAGTCTTGCATGTTTTTGAAGGACAGCATGATTTCTTTTGAATTCGTGTTGAGTTAGTGTGAAAAGTGCAGTATATGTTCATTTTGTGCTTTTCTCGCTCAAATAGCGTTATTTTGACCTGAAAATGACGGAATATGAGTATTTTAGATTCATTTGTATTTATTTGTCAAACTGTCATAGAATGACATTTCCACTTTAGAAACATCAATTCTTGCATGTTTTTGAAGGCCAGCATGGTTTCTTTTGAATTCGTGTTGAGTTAGTGTGAAAAGTGCAGTATATGTTCATTTTGTGCTTTTCTCGCTCAAATAGCGTTATTTTGACCTGAAAATGACGGAATATGAGTATTTTAGATTCATTTGTATTTATTTGTCAAACTGTCATAGAATGACATTTCCACTTTAGAAACATCAATTCTTGCATGTTTTTGAAGGCCAGCATGGTTTCTTTTGAATTCGTCTTGAGTTAGTGTGAAAAGTGCAGTATATGTTCATTTTGTGCTTTTCTCGCTCAAATAGCGTTATTTTGACCTGAAAATGACGGAATATGAGTATTTTAGATTCATTTGTATTTATTTGTCAAACTGTCATAGAATGACATTTCCACTTTAGAAACATCAATTCTTGCATGTTTTTGAAGGCCAGCATGGTTTCTTTTGAATTCGTCTTGAGTTAGTGTGAAAAGTGCAGTATATGTTCATTTTGTGCTTTTCTCGCTCAAATAGCGTTATTTTGACCTGAAAATGACGGAATATGAGTATTTTAGATTCATTTGTATTTATTTGTCAAACTGTCATAGAATGACATTTCCACTTTAGAAACATCAATTCTTGCATGTTTTTGAAGGCCAGCATGGTTTCTTTTGAATTCGTCTTGAGTTAGTGTGAAAAGTGCAGTATATGTTCATTTTGTGCTTTTCTCGCTCAAATAGCGTTATTTTGAGCGGAAAATGACAGTATGTGCTTATTTCAGATTCATGTGTTTTTATGTATCAAACTGTGTGAGAATGACAATTCCACTGTAGAAACATCAAGTCTTGCATGTTTTTGAAGGACAGCATGGTTTCTTTTGAATTCGTGTTGAGTTAGTGTGAAAAGTGCAGTATATGTTCATTTTGTGCTTTTCTCGCTCAAATAGCGTTATTTTGACCTGAAAATGACGGAATATGAGTATTTTAGATTCATTTGTATTTATTTGTCAAACTGTCATAGAATGACATTTCCACTTTAGAAACATCAATTCTTGCATGTTTTTGAAGGCCAGCATGGTTTCTTTTGAATTCGTGTTGAGTTAGTGTGAAAAGTGCAGTATATGTTCATTTTGTGCTTTTCTCGCTCAAATAGCGTTATTTTGACCTGAAAATGACGGAATATGAGTATTTTAGATTCATTTGTATTTATTTGTCAAACTGTCATAGAATGACATTTCCACTTTAGAAACATCAATTCTTGCATGTTTTTGAAGGCCAGCATGGTTTCTTTTGAATTCGTCTTGAGTTAGTGTGAAAAGTGCAGTATATGTTCATTTTGTGCTTTTCTCGCTCAAATAGCGTTATTTTGACCTGAAAATGACGGAATATGAGTATTTTAGATTCATTTGTATTTATTTGTCAAACTGTCATAGAATGACATTTCCACTTTAGAAACATCAATTCTTGCATGTTTTTGAAGGCCAGCATGGTTTCTTTTGAATTCGTCTTGAGTTAGTGTGAAAAGTGCAGTATATGTTCATTTTGTGCTTTTCTCGCTCAAATAGCGTTATTTTGACCTGAAAATGACGGAATATGAGTATTTTAGATTCATTTGTATTTATTTGTCAAACTGTCATAGAATGACATTTCCACTTTAGAAACATCAATTCTTGCATGTTTTTGAAGGCCAGCATGGTTTCTTTTGAATTCGTCTTGAGTTAGTGTGAAAAGTGCAGTATATGTTCATTTTGTGCTTTTCTCGCTCAAATAGCGTTATTTTGACCTGAAAATGACGGAATATGAGTATTTTAGATTCATTTGTATTTATTTGTCAAACTGTCATAGAATGACATTTCCACTTTAGAAACATCAATTCTTGCATGTTTTTGAAGGCCAGCATGGTTTCTTTTGAATTCGTCTTGAGTTAGTGTGAAAAGTGCAGTATATGTTCATTTTGTGCTTTTCTCGCTCAAATAGCGTTATTTTGAGCGGAAAATGACAGTATGTGCTTATTTCAGATTCATGTGTTTTTATGTATCAAACTGTGTGAGAATGACAATTCCACTGTAGAAACATCAAGTCTTGCATGTTTTTGAAGGACAGCATGGTTTCTTTTGAATTCGTGTTGAGTTAGTGTGAAAAGTGCAGTATATGTTCATTTTGTGCTTTTCTCGCTCAAATAGCGTTATTTTGACCTGAAAATGACGGAATATGAGTATTTTAGATTCATTTGTATTTATTTGTCAAACTGTCATAGAATGACATTTCCACTTTAGAAACATCAATTCTTGCATGTTTTTGAAGGC
This sequence comes from Chaetodon auriga, assembly GCF_051107435.1. Lineage (NCBI taxonomy): Eukaryota > Metazoa > Chordata > Actinopteri > Chaetodontiformes > Chaetodontidae > Chaetodon > Chaetodon auriga. The sequence continues at coordinate 324,611 of NW_027481994.1, read as the reverse complement.
CAGCATGGTTTCTTTTGAATTCGTGTTGAGTTAGTGTGAAAAGTGCAGTATATGTTCATTTTGTGCTTTTCTCGCTCAAATAGCGTTATTTTGACCTGAAAATGACGGAATATGAGTATTTTAGATTCATTTGTATTTATTTGTCAAACTGTCATAGAATGACATTTCCACTTTAGAAACATCAATTCTTGCATGTTTTTGAAGGCCAGCATGGTTTCTTTTGAATTCGTCTTGAGTTAGTGTGAAAAGTGCAGTATATGTTCATTTTGTGCTTTTCTCGCTCAAATAGCGTTATTTTGACCTGAAAATGACGGAATATGAGTATTTTAGATTCATTTGTATTTATTTGTCAAACTGTCATAGAATGACATTTCCACTTTAGAAACATCAATTCTTGCATGTTTTTGAAGGCCAGCATGGTTTCTTTTGAATTCGTCTTGAGTTAGTGTGAAAAGTGCAGTATATGTTCATTTTGTGCTTTTCTCGCTCAAATAGCGTTATTTTGACCTGAAAATGACGGAATATGAGTATTTTAGATTCATTTGTATTTATTTGTCAAACTGTCATAGAATGACATTTCCACTTTAGAAACATCAATTCTTGCATGTTTTTGAAGGCCAGCATGGTTTCTTTTGAATTCGTCTTGAGTTAGTGTGAAAAGTGCAGTATATGTTCATTTTGTGCTTTTCTCGCTCAAATAGCGTTATTTTGAGCGGAAAATGACAGTATGTGCTTATTTCAGATTCATGTGTTTTTATGTATCAAACTGTGTGAGAATGACAATTCCACTGTAGAAACATCAAGTCTTGCATGTTTTTGAAGGACAGCATGGTTTCTTTTGAATTCGTGTTGAGTTAGTGTGAAAAGTGCAGTATATGTTCATTTTGTGCTTTTCTCGCTCAAATAGCGTTATTTTGACCTGAAAATGACGGAATATGAGTATTTTAGATTCATTTGTATTTATTTGTCAAACTGTCATAGAATGACATTTCCACTTTAGAAACATCAATTCTTGCATGTTTTTGAAGGCCAGCATGGTTTCTTTTGAATTCGTGTTGAGTTAGTGTGAAAAGTGCAGTATATGTTCATTTTGTGCTTTTCTCGCTCAAATAGCGTTATTTTGACCTGAAAATGACGGAATATGAGTATTTTAGATTCATTTGTATTTATTTGTCAAACTGTCATAGAATGACATTTCCACTTTAGAAACATCAATTCTTGCATGTTTTTGAAGGCCAGCATGGTTTCTTTTGAATTCGTCTTGAGTTAGTGTGAAAAGTGCAGTATATGTTCATTTTGTGCTTTTCTCGCTCAAATAGCGTTATTTTGACCTGAAAATGACGGAATATGAGTATTTTAGATTCATTTGTATTTATTTGTCAAACTGTCATAGAATGACATTTCCACTTTAGAAACATCAATTCTTGCATGTTTTTGAAGGCCAGCATGGTTTCTTTTGAATTCGTCTTGAGTTAGTGTGAAAAGTGCAGTATATGTTCATTTTGTGCTTTTCTCGCTCAAATAGCGTTATTTTGACCTGAAAATGACGGAATATGAGTATTTTAGATTCATTTGTATTTATTTGTCAAACTGTCATAGAATGACATTTCCACTTTAGAAACATCAATTCTTGCATGTTTTTGAAGGCCAGCATGGTTTCTTTTGAATTCGTCTTGAGTTAGTGTGAAAAGTGCAGTATATGTTCATTTTGTGCTTTTCTCGCTCAAATAGCGTTATTTTGACCTGAAAATGACGGAATATGAGTATTTTAGATTCATTTGTATTTATTTGTCAAACTGTCATAGAATGACATTTCCACTTTAGAAACATCAATTCTTGCATGTTTTTGAAGGCCAGCATGGTTTCTTTTGAATTCGTCTTGAGTTAGTGTGAAAAGTGCAGTATATGTTCATTTTGTGCTTTTCTCGCTCAAATAGCGTTATTTTGACCTGAAAATGACGGAATATGAGTATTTTAGATTCATTTGTATTTATTTGTCAAACTGTCATAGAATGACATTTCCACTTTAGAAACATCAATTCTTGCATGTTTTTGAAGGCCAGCATGGTTTCTTTTGAATTCGTCTTGAGTTAGTGTGAAAAGTGCAGTATATGTTCATTTTGTGCTTTTCTCGCTCAAATAGCGTTATTTTGACCTGAAAATGACGGAATATGAGTATTTTAGATTCATTTGTATTTATTTGTCAAACTGTCATAGAATGACATTTCCACTTTAGAAACATCAATTCTTGCATGTTTTTGAAGGCCAGCATGGTTTCTTTTGAATTCGTCTTGAGTTAGTGTGAAAAGTGCAGTATATGTTCATTTTGTGCTTTTCTCGCTCAAATAGCGTTATTTTGACCTGAAAATGACGGAATATGAGTATTTTAGATTCATTTGTATTTATTTGTCAAACTGTCATAGAATGACATTTCCACTTTAGAAACATCAATTCTTGCATGTTTTTGAAGGACAGCATGGTTTCTTTTGAATTCGTGTTGAGTTAGTGTGAAAAGTGCAGTATATGTTCATTTTGTGCTTTTCTCGCTCAAATAGCGTTATTTTGACCTGAAAATGACGGAATATGAGTATTTTAGATTCATTTGTATTTATTTGTCAAACTGTCATAGAATGACATTTCCACTTTAGAAACATCAATTCTTGCATGTTTTTGAAGGCCAGCATGGTTTCTTTTGAATTCGTGTTGAGTTAGTGTGAAAAGTGCAGTATATGTTCATTTTGTGCTTTTCTCGCTCAAATAGCGTTATTTTGACCTGAAAATGACGGAATATGAGTATTTTAGATTCATTTGTATTTATTTGTCAAACTGTCATAGAATGACATTTCCACTTTAGAAACATCAATTCTTGCATGTTTTTGAAGGACAGCATGGTTTCTTTTGAATTCGTGTTGAGTTAGTGTGAAAAGTGCAGTATATGTTCATTTTGTGCTTTTCTCGCTCAAATAGCGTTATTTTGAGCGGAAAATGACAGTATGTGCTTATTTCAGATTCATGTGTTTTTATGTATCAAACTGTGTGAGAATGACAATTCCACTGTAGAAACATCAAGTCTTGCATATTTTTGAAGGACAGCATGGTTTATTTTGAATTCGTGTTGAGTTAGTGTGAAAAGTGCAGTATATGTTCATTTTGTGCTTTTCTCGCTCAAATAGCGTTATTTTGACCTGAAAATGACGGAATATGAGTATTTTAGATTCATTTGTATTTATTTGTCAAACTGTCATAGAATGACATTTCCACTTTAGAAACATCAATTCTTGCATGTTTTTGAAGGCCAGCATGGTTTCTTTTGAATTCGTGTTGAGTTAGTGTGAAAAGTGCAGTATATGTTCATTTTGTGCTTTTCTCGCTCAAATAGCGTTATTTTGACCTGAAAATGACGGAATATGAGTATTTTAGATTCATTTGTATTTATTTGTCAAACTGTCATAGAATGACATTTCCACTTTAGAAACATCAATTCTTGCATGTTTTTGAAGGCCAGCATGGTTTCTTTTGAATTCGTCTTGAGTTAGTGTGAAAAGTGCAGTATATGTTCATTTTGTGCTTTTCTCGCTCAAATAGCGTTATTTTGACCTGAAAATGACGGAATATGAGTATTTTAGATTCATTTGTATTTATTTGTCAAACTGTCATAGAATGACATTTCCACTTTAGAAACATCAATTCTTGCATGTTTTTGAAGGCCAGCATGGTTTCTTTTGAATTCGTCTTGAGTTAGTGTGAAAAGTGCAGTATATGTTCATTTTGTGCTTTTCTCGCTCAAATAGCGTTATTTTGACCTGAAAATGACGGAATATGAGTATTTTAGATTCATTTGTATTTATTTGTCAAACTGTCATAGAATGACATTTCCACTTTAGAAACATCAATTCTTGCATGTTTTTGAAGGCCAGCATGGTTTCTTTTGAATTCGTCTTGAGTTAGTGTGAAAAGTGCAGTATATGTTCATTTTGTGCTTTTCTCGCTCAAATAGCGTTATTTTGACCTGAAAATGACGGAATATGAGTATTTTAGATTCATTTGTATTTATTTGTCAAACTGTCATAGAATGACATTTCCACTTTAGAAACATCAATTCTTGCATGTTTTTGAAGGCCAGCATGGTTTCTTTTGAATTCGTGTTGAGTTAGTGTGAAAAGTGCAGTATATGTTCATTTTGTGCTTTTCTCGCTCAAATAGCGTTATTTTGACCTGAAAATGACGGAATATGAGTATTTTAGATTCATTTGTATTTATTTGTCAAACTGTCATAGAATGACATTTCCACTTTAGAAACATCAATTCTTGCATGTTTTTGAAGGCCAGCATGGTTTCTTTTGAATTCGTCTTGAGTTAGTGTGAAAAGTGCAGTATATGTTCATTTTGTGCTTTTCTCGCTCAAATAGCGTTATTTTGACCTGAAAATGACGGAATATGAGTATTTTAGATTCATTTGTATTTATTTGTCAAACTGTCATAGAATGACATTTCCACTTTAGAAACATCAATTCTTGCATGTTTTTGAAGGACAGCATGGTTTCTTTTGAATTCGTGTTGAGTTAGTGTGAAAAGTGCAGTATATGTTCATTTTGTGCTTTTCTCGCTCAAATAGCGTTATTTTGACCTGAAAATGACGGAATATGAGTATTTTAGATTCATTTGTATTTATTTGTCAAACTGTCATAGAATGACATTTCCACTTTAGAAACATCAATTCTTGCATGTTTTTGAAGGCCAGCATGGTTTCTTTTGAATTCGTGTTGAGTTAGTGTGAAAAGTGCAGTATATGTTCATTTTGTGCTTTTCTCGCTCAAATAGCGTTATTTTGACCTGAAAATGACGGAATATGAGTATTTTAGATTCATTTGTATTTATTTGTCAAACTGTCATAGAATGACATTTCCACTTTAGAAACATCAATTCTTGCATGTTTTTGAAGGACAGCATGGTTTCTTTTGAATTCGTGTTGAGTTAGTGTGAAAAGTGCAGTATATGTTCATTTTGTGCTTTTCTCGCTCAAATAGCGTTATTTTGAGCGGAAAATGACAGTATGTGCTTATTTCAGATTCATGTGTTTTTATGTATCAAACTGTGTGAGAATGACAATTCCACTGTAGAAACATCAAGTCTTGCATATTTTTGAAGGACAGCATGGTTTATTTTGAATTCGTGTTGAGTTAGTGTGAAAAGTGCAGTATATGTTCATTTTGTGCTTTTCTCGCTCAAATAGCGTTATTTTGACCTGAAAATGACGGAATATGAGTATTTTAGATTCATTTGTATTTATTTGTCAAACTGTCATAGAATGACATTTCCACTTTAGAAACATCAATTCTTGCATGTTTTTGAAGGCCAGCATGGTTTCTTTTGAATTCGTGTTGAGTTAGTGTGAAAAGTGCAGTATATGTTCATTTTGTGCTTTTCTCGCTCAAATAGCGTTATTTTGACCTGAAAATGACGGAATATGAGTATTTTAGATTCATTTGTATTTATTTGTCAAACTGTCATAGAATGACATTTCCACTTTAGAAACATCAATTCTTGCATGTTTTTGAAGGCCAGCATGGTTTCTTTTGAATTCGTGTTGAGTTAGTGTGAAAAGTGCAGTATATGTTCATTTTGTGCTTTTCTCGCTCAAATAGCGTTATTTTGACCTGAAAATGACGGAATATGAGTATTTTAGATTCATTTGTATTTATTTGTCAAACTGTCATAGAATGACATTTCCACTGTAGAAACATCAAGTCTTGCATGTTTTTGAAGGACAGCATGGTTTCTTTTGAATTCGTGTTGAGTTAGTGTGAAAAGTGCAGTATATGTTCATTTTGTGCTTTTCTCGCTCAAATAGCGTTATTTTGACCTGAAAATGACGGAATATGAGTATTTTAGATTCATTTGTATTTATTTGTCAAACTGTCATAGAATGACATTTCCACTTTAGAAACATCAATTCTTGCATGTTTTTGAAGGCCAGCATGGTTTCTTTTGAATTCGTGTTGAGTTAGTGTGAAAAGTGCAGTATATGTTCATTTTGTGCTTTTCTCGCTCAAATAGCGTTATTTTGACCTGAAAATGACGGAATATGAGTATTTTAGATTCATTTGTATTTATTTGTCAAACTGTCATAGAATGACATTTCCACTTTAGAAACATCAATTCTTGCATGTTTTTGAAGGCCAGCATGGTTTCTTTTGAATTCGTCTTGAGTTAGTGTGAAAAGTGCAGTATATGTTCATTTTGTGCTTTTCTCGCTCAAATAGCGTTATTTTGACCTGAAAATGACGGAATATGAGTATTTTAGATTCATTTGTATTTATTTGTCAAACTGTCATAGAATGACATTTCCACTTTAGAAACATCAATTCTTGCATGTTTTTGAAGGCCAGCATGGTTTCTTTTGAATTCGTCTTGAGTTAGTGTGAAAAGTGCAGTATATGTTCATTTTGTGCTTTTCTCGCTCAAATAGCGTTATTTTGACCTGAAAATGACGAAATATGAGTATTTTAGATTCATTTGTATTTATTTGTCAAACTGTCATAGAATGACATTTCCACTTTAGAAACATCAATTCTTGCATGTTTTTGAAGGCCAGCATGGTTTCTTTTGAATTCGTGTTGAGTTAGTGTGAAAAGTGCAGTATATGTTCATTTTGTGCTTTTCTCGCTCAAATAGCGTTATTTTGAGCGGAAAATGACAGTATGTGCTTATTTCAGATTCATGTGTTTTTATGTATCAAACTGTGTGAGAATGACAATTCCACTGTAGAAACATCAAGTCTTGCATGTTTTTGAAGGACAGCATGGTTTCTTTTGAATTCGTGTTGAGTTAGTGTGAAAAGTGCAGTATATGTTCATTTTGTGCTTTTCTCGCTCAAATAGCGTTATTTTGACCTGAAAATGACGGAATATGAGTATTTTAGATTCATTTGTATTTATTTGTCAAACTGTCATAGAATGACATTTCCACTTTAGAAACATCAATTCTTGCATGTTTTTGAAGGCCAGCATGGTTTCTTTTGAATTCGTCTTGAGTTAGTGTGAAAAGTGCAGTATATGTTCATTTTGTGCTTTTCTCGCTCAAATAGCGTTATTTTGACCTGAAAATGACGGAATATGAGTATTTTAGATTCATTTGTATTTATTTGTCAAACTGTCATAGAATGACATTTCCACTTTAGAAACATCAATTCTTGCATGTTTTTGAAGGCCAGCATGGTTTCTTTTGAATTCGTGTTGAGTTAGTGTGAAAAGTGCAGTATATGTTCATTTTGTGCTTTTCTCGCTCAAATAGCGTTATTTTGACCTGAAAATGACGGAATATGAGTATTTTAGATTCATTTGTATTTATTTGTCAAACTGTCATAGAATGACATTTCCACTTTAGAAACATCAATTCTTGCATGTTTTTGAAGGCCAGCATGGTTTCTTTTGAATTCGTGTTGAGTTAGTGTGAAAAGTGCAGTATATGTTCATTTTGTGCTTTTCTCGCTCAAATAGCGTTATTTTGAGCGGAAAATGACAGTATGTGCTTATTTCAGATTCATGTGTTTTTATGTATCAAACTGTGTGAGAATGACAATTCCACTGTAGAAACATCAAGTCTTGCATATTTTTGAAGGACAGCATGGTTTATTTTGAATTCGTGTTGAGTTAGTGTGAAAAGTGCAGTATATGTTCATTTTGTGCTTTTCTCGCTCAAATAGCGTTATTTTGACCTGAAAATGACGGAATATGAGTATTTTAGATTCATTTGTATTTATTTGTCAAACTGTCATAGAATGACATTTCCACTTTAGAAACATCAATTCTTGCATGTTTTTGAAGGCCAGCATGGTTTCTTTTGAATTCGTGTTGAGTTAGTGTGAAAAGTGCAGTATATGTTCATTTTGTGCTTTTCTCGCTCAAATAGCGTTATTTTGACCTGAAAATGACGGAATATGAGTATTTTAGATTCATTTGTATTTATTTGTCAAACTGTCATAGAATGACATTTCCACTTTAGAAACATCAATTCTTGCATGTTTTTGAAGGCCAGCATGGTTTCTTTTGAATTCGTGTTGAGTTAGTGTGAAAAGTGCAGTATATGTTCATTTTGTGCTTTTCTCGCTCAAATAGCGTTATTTTGACCTGAAAATGACGGAATATGAGTATTTTAGATTCATTTGTATTTATTTGTCAAACTGTCATAGAATGACATTTCCACTTTAGAAACATCAATTCTTGCATGTTTTTGAAGGCCAGCATGGTTTCTTTTGAATTCGTGTTGAGTTAGTGTGAAAAGTGCAGTATATGTTCATTTTGTGCTTTTCTCGCTCAAATAGCGTTATTTTGACCTGAAAATGACGGAATATGAGTATTTTAGATTCATTTGTATTTATTTGTCAAACTGTCATAGAATGACGTTTCCACTTTAGAAACATCAATTCTTGCATGTTTTTGAAGGCCAGCATGGTTTCTTTTGAATTCGTCTTGAGTTAGTGTGAAAAGTGCAGTATATGTTCATTTTGTGCTTTTCTCGCTCAAATAGCGTTATTTTGACCTGAAAATGACGGAATATGAGTATTTTAGATTCATTTGTATTTATTTGTCAAACTGTCATAGAATGACATTTCCACTTTAGAAACATCAATTCTTGCATGTTTTTGAAGGCCAGCATGGTTTCTTTTGAATTCGTGTTGAGTTAGTGTGAAAAGTGCAGTATATGTTCATTTTGTGCTTTTCTCGCTCAAATAACGTTATTTTGACCTGAAAATGACGGAATATGAGTATTTTAGATTCATTTGTATTTATTTGTCAAACTGTCATAGAATGACATTTCCACTTTAGAAACATCAATTCTTGCATGTTTTTGAAGGCCAGCATGGTTTCTTTTGAATTCGTGTTGAGTTAGTGTGAAAAGTGCAGTATATGTTCATTTTGTGCTTTTCTCGCTCAAATAGCGTTATTTTGACCTGAAAATGACGGAATATGAGTATTTTAGATTCATTTGTATTTATTTGTCAAACTGTCATAGAATGACATTTCCACTTTAGAAACATCAATTCTTGCATGTTTTTGAAGGACAGCATGGTTTCTTTTGAATTCGTGTTGAGTTAGTGTGAAAAGTGCAGTATATGTTCATTTTGTGCTTTTCTCGCTCAAATAGCGTTATTTTGACCTGAAAATGACAGTATGTGCTTATTTCAGATTCATGTGTTTTTATGTATCAAACTGTGTGAGAATGACAATTCCACTGTAGAAACATCAAGTCTTGCATATTTTTGAAGGACAGCATGGTTTATTTTGAATTCGTGTTGAGTTAGTGTGAAAAGTGCAGTATATGTTCATTTTGTGCTTTTCTCGCTCAAATAGCGTTATTTTGACCTGAAAATGACGGAATATGAGTATTTTAGATTCATTTGTATTTATTTGTCAAACTGTCATAGAATGACATTTCCACTTTAGAAACATCAATTCTTGCATGTTTTTGAAGGACAGCATGGTTTCTTTTGAATTCGTGTTGAGTTAGTGTGAAAAGTGCAGTATATGTTCATTTTGTGCTTTTCTCGCTCAAATAGCGTTATTTTGACCTGAAAATGACGGAATATGAGTATTTTAGATTCATTTGTATTTATTTGTCAAACTGTCATAGAATGACATTTCCACTTTAGAAACATCAATTCTTGCATGTTTTTGAAGGCCAGCATGGTTTCTTTTGAATTCGTGTTGAGTTAGTGTGAAAAGTGCAGTATATGTTCATTTTGTGCTTTTCTCGCTCAAATAGCGTTATTTTGAGCGGAAAATGACAGTATGTGCTTATTTCAGATTCATGTGTTTTTATGTATCAAACTGTGTGAGAATGACAATTCCACTGTAGAAACATCAAGTCTTGCATATTTTTGAAGGACAGCATGGTTTATTTTGAATTCGTGTTGAGTTAGTGTGAAAAGTGCAGTATATGTTCATTTTGTGCTTTTCTCGCTCAAATAGCGTTATTTTGACCTGAAAATGACGGAATATGAGTATTTTAGATTCATTTGTATTTATTTGTCAAACTGTCATAGAATGACATTTCCACTTTAGAAACATCAATTCTTGCATGTTTTTGAAGGACAGCATGGTTTCTTTTGAATTCGTGTTGAGTTAGTGTGAAAAGTGCAGTATATGTTCATTTTGTGCTTTTCTCGCTCAAATAGCGTTATTTTGACCTGAAAATGACGGAATATGAGTATTTTAGATTCATTTGTATTTATTTGTCAAACTGTCATAGAATGACATTTCCACTTTAGAAACATCAATTCTTGCATGTTTTTGAAGGCCAGCATGGTTTCTTTTGAATTCGTGTTGAGTTAGTGTGAAAAGTGCAGTATATGTTCATTTTGTGCTTTTCTCGCTCAAATAGCGTTATTTTGACCTGAAAATGACGGAATATGAGTATTTTAGATTCATTTGTATTTATTTGTCAAACTGTCATAGAATGACATTTCCACTTTAGAAACATCAATTCTTGCATGTTTTTGAAGGCCAGCATGGTTTCTTTTGAATTCGTGTTGAGTTAGTGTGAAAAGTGCAGTATATGTTCATTTTGTGCTTTTCTCGCTCAAATAGCGTTATTTTGAGCGGAAAATGACAGTATGTGCTTATTTCAGATTCATGTGTTTTTATGTATCAAACTGTGTGAGAATGACAATTCCACTGTAGAAACATCAAGTCTTGCATATTTTTGAAGGACAGCATGGTTTATTTTGAATTCGTGTTGAGTTAGTGTGAAAAGTGCAGTATATGTTCATTTTGTGCTTTTCTCGCTCAAATAGCGTTATTTTGACCTGAAAATGACGGAATATGAGTATTTTAGATTCATTTGTATTTATTTGTCAAACTGTCATAGAATGACATTTCCACTTTAGAAACATCAATTCTTGCATGTTTTTGAAGGCCAGCATGGTTTCTTTTGAATTCGTGTTGAGTTAGTGTGAAAAGTGCAGTATATGTTCATTTTGTGCTTTTCTCGCTCAAATAGCGTTATTTTGACCTGAAAATGACGGAATATGAGTATTTTAGATTCATTTGTATTTATTTGTCAAACTGTCATAGAATGACATTTCCACTTTAGAAACATCAATTCTTGCATGTTTTTGAAGGCCAGCATGGTTTCTTTTGAATTCGTGTTGAGTTAGTGTGAAAAGTGCAGTATATGTTCATTTTGTGCTTTTCTCGCTCAAATAGCGTTATTTTGACCTGAAAATGACGGAATATGAGTATTTTAGATTCATTTGTATTTATTTGTCAAACTGTCATAGAATGACATTTCCACTTTAGAAACATCAATTCTTGCATGTTTTTGAAGGCCAGCATGGTTTCTTTTGAATTCGTGTTGAGTTAGTGTGAAAAGTGCAGTATATGTTCATTTTGTGCTTTTCTCGCTCAAATAGCGTTATTTTGACCTGAAAATGACGGAATATGAGTATTTTAGATTCATTTGTATTTATTTGTCAAACTGTCATAGAATGACGTTTCCACTTTAGAAACATCAATTCTTGCATGTTTTTGAAGGCCAGCATGGTTTCTTTTGAATTCGTCTTGAGTTAGTGTGAAAAGTGCAGTATATGTTCATTTTGTGCTTTTCTCGCTCAAATAGCGTTATTTTGACCTGAAAATGACGGAATATGAGTATTTTAGATTCATTTGTATTTATTTGTCAAACTGTCATAGAATGACATTTCCACTTTAGAAACATCAATTCTTGCATGTTTTTGAAGGCCAGCATGGTTTCTTTTGAATTCGTGTTGAGTTAGTGTGAAAAGTGCAGTATATGTTCATTTTGTGCTTTTCTCGCTCAAATAACGTTATTTTGACCTGAAAATGACGGAATATGAGTATTTTAGATTCATTTGTATTTATTTGTCAAACTGTCATAGAATGACATTTCCACTTTAGAAACATCAATTCTTGCATGTTTTTGAAGGCCAGCATGGTTTCTTTTGAATTCGTGTTGAGTTAGTGTGAAAAGTGCAGTATATGTTCATTTTGTGCTTTTCTCGCTCAAATAGCGTTATTTTGACCTGAAAATGACGGAATATGAGTATTTTAGATTCATTTGTATTTATTTGTCAAACTGTCATAGAATGACATTTCCACTTTAGAAACATCAATTCTTGCATGTTTTTGAAGGACAGCATGGTTTCTTTTGAATTCGTGTTGAGTTAGTGTGAAAAGTGCAGTATATGTTCATTTTGTGCTTTTCTCGCTCAAATAGCGTTATTTTGACCTGAAAATGACAGTATGTGCTTATTTCAGATTCATGTGTTTTTATGTATCAAACTGTGTGAGAATGACAATTCCACTGTAGAAACATCAAGTCTTGCATATTTTTGAAGGACAGCATGGTTTATTTTGAATTCGTGTTGAGTTAGTGTGAAAAGTGCAGTATATGTTCATTTTGTGCTTTTCTCGCTCAAATAGCGTTATTTTGACCTGAAAATGACGGAATATGAGTATTTTAGATTCATTTGTATTTATTTGTCAAACTGTCATAGAATGACATTTCCACTTTAGAAACATCAATTCTTGCATGTTTTTGAAGGACAGCATGGTTTCTTTTGAATTCGTGTTGAGTTAGTGTGAAAAGTGCAGTATATGTTCATTTTGTGCTTTTCTCGCTCAAATAGCGTTATTTTGACCTGAAAATGACGGAATATGAGTATTTTAGATTCATTTGTATTTATTTGTCAAACTGTCATAGAATGACATTTCCACTTTAGAAACATCAATTCTTGCATGTTTTTGAAGGCCAGCATGGTTTCTTTTGAATTCGTGTTGAGTTAGTGTGAAAAGTGCAGTATATGTTCATTTTGTGCTTTTCTCGCTCAAATAGCGTTATTTTGACCTGAAAATGACGGAATATGAGTATTTTAGATTCATTTGTATTTATTTGTCAAACTGTCATAGAATGACATTTCCACTTTAGAAACATCAATTCTTGCATGTTTTTGAAGGACAGCATGGTTTCTTTTGAATTCGTGTTGAGTTAGTGTGAAAAGTGCAGTATATGTTCATTTTGTGCTTTTCTCGCTCAAATAGCGTTATTTTGAGCGGAAAATGACAGTATGTGCTTATTTCAGATTCATGTGTTTTTATGTATCAAACTGTGTGAGAATGACAATTCCACTGTAGAAACATCAAGTCTTGCATGTTTTTGAAGGACAGCATGGTTTCTTTTGAATTCGTGTTGAGTTAGTGTGAAAAGTGCAGTATATGTTCATTTTGTGCTTTTCTCGCTCAAATAGCGTTATTTTGACCTGAAAATGACGGAATATGAGTATTTTAGATTCATTTGTATTTATTTGTCAAACTGTCATAGAATGACATTTCCACTTTAGAAACATCAATTCTTGCATGTTTTTGAAGGCCAGCATGGTTTCTTTTGAATTCGTGTTGAGTTAGTGTGAAAAGTGCAGTATATGTTCATTTTGTGCTTTTCTCGCTCAAATAGCGTTATTTTGACCTGAAAATGACGGAATATGAGTATTTTAGATTCATTTGTATTTATTTGTCAAACTGTCATAGAATGACATTTCCACTTTAGAAACATCAATTCTTGCATGTTTTTGAAGGACAGCATGGTTTCTTTTGAATTCGTGTTGAGTTAGTGTGAAAAGTGCAGTATATGTTCATTTTGTGCTTTTCTCGCTCAAATAGCGTTATTTTGACCTGAAAATGACGGAATATGAGTATTTTAGATTCATTTGTATTTATTTGTCAAACTGTCATAGAATGACATTTCCACTTTAGAAACATCAATTCTTGCATGTTTTTGAAGGACAGCATGGTTTCTTTTGAATTCGTGTTGAGTTAGTGTGAAAAGTGCAGTATATGTTCATTTTGTGCTTTTCTCGCTCAAATAGCGTTATTTTGAGCGGAAAATGACAGTATGTGCTTATTTCAGATTCATGTGTTTTTATGTATCAAACTGTGTGAGAATGACAATTCCACTGTAGAAACATCAAGTCTTGCATGTTTTTGAAGGACAGCATGGTTTATTTTGAATTCGTGTTGAGTTAGTGTGAAAAGTGCAGTATATGTTCATTTTGTGCTTTTCTCGCTCAAATAGCGTTATTTTGACCTGAAAATGACGGAATATGAGTATTTTAGATTCATTTGTATTTATTTGTCAAACTGTCATAGAATGACATTTCCACTTTAGAAACATCAATTCTTGCATGTTTTTGAAGGCCAGCATGGTTTCTTTTGAATTCGTGTTGAGTTAGTGTGAAAAGTGCAGTATATGTTCATTTTGTGCTTTTCTCGCTCAAATAGCGTTATTTTGAGCGGAAAATGACAGTATGTGCTTATTTCAGATTCATGTGTTTTTATGTATCAAACTGTGTGAGAATGACAATTCCACTGTAGAAACATCAAGTCTTGCATATTTTTGAAGGACAGCATGGTTTATTTTGAATTCGTGTTGAGTTAGTGTGAAAAGTGCAGTATATGTTCATTTTGTGCTTTTCTCGCTCAAATAGCGTTATTTTGACCTGAAAATGACGGAATATGAGTATTTTAGATTCATTTGTATTTATTTGTCAAACTGTCATAGAATGACATTTCCACTTTAGAAACATCAATTCTTGCATGTTTTTGAAGGACAGCATGGTTTCTTTTGAATTCGTGTTGAGTTAGTGTGAAAAGTGCAGTATATGTTCATTTTGTGCTTTTCTCGCTCAAATAGCGTTATTTTGACCTGAAAATGACGGAATATGAGTATTTTAGATTCATTTGTATTTATTTGTCAAACTGTCATAGAATGACATTTCCACTTTAGAAACATCAATTCTTGCATGTTTTTGAAGGCCAGCATGGTTTCTTTTGAATTCGTGTTGAGTTAGTGTGAAAAGTGCAGTATATGTTCATTTTGTGCTTTTCTCGCTCAAATAGCGTTATTTTGACCTGAAAATGACGGAATATGAGTATTTTAGATTCATTTGTATTTATTTGTCAAACTGTCATAGAATGACATTTCCACTTTAGAAACATCAATTCTTGCATGTTTTTGAAGGACAGCATGGTTTCTTTTGAATTCGTGTTGAGTTAGTGTGAAAAGTGCAGTATATGTTCATTTTGTGCTTTTCTCGCTCAAATAGCGTTATTTTGACCTGAAAATGACGGAATATGAGTATTTTAGATTCATTTGTATTTATTTGTCAAACTGTCATAGAATGACATTTCCACTTTAGAAACATCAATTCTTGCATGTTTTTGAAGGACAGCATGGTTTCTTTTGAATTCGTGTTGAGTTAGTGTGAAAAGTGCAGTATATGTTCATTTTGTGCTTTTCTCGCTCAAATAGCGTTATTTTGAGCGGAAAATGACAGTATGTGCTTATTTCAGATTCATGTGTTTTTATGTATCAAACTGTGTGAGAATGACAATTCCACTGTAGAAACATCAAGTCTTGCATGTTTTTGAAGGACAGCATGGTTTATTTTGAATTCGTGTTGAGTTAGTGTGAAAAGTGCAGTATATGTTCATTTTGTGCTTTTCTCGCTCAAATAGCGTTATTTTGACCTGAAAATGACGGAATATGAGTATTTTAGATTCATTTGTATTTATTTGTCAAACTGTCATAGAATGACATTTCCACTTTAGAAACATCAATTCTTGCATGTTTTTGAAGGCCAGCATGGTTTCTTTTGAATTCGTGTTGAGTTAGTGTGAAAAGTGCAGTATATGTTCATTTTGTGCTTTTCTCGCTCAAATAGCGTTATTTTGAGCGGAAAATGACAGTATGTGCTTATTTCAGATTCATGTGTTTTTATGTATCAAACTGTGTGAGAATGACAATTCCACTGTAGAAACATCAAGTCTTGCATATTTTTGAAGGACAGCATGGTTTATTTTGAATTCGTGTTGAGTTAGTGTGAAAAGTGCAGTATATGTTCATTTTGTGCTTTTCTCGCTCAAATAGCGTTATTTTGACCTGAAAATGACGGAATATGAGTATTTTAGATTCATTTGTATTTATTTGTCAAACTGTCATAGAATGACATTTCCACTTTAGAAACATCAATTCTTGCATGTTTTTGAAGGACAGCATGGTTTCTTTTGAATTCGTGTTGAGTTAGTGTGAAAAGTGCAGTATATGTTCATTTTGTGCTTTTCTCGCTCAAATAGCGTTATTTTGACCTGAAAATGACGGAATATGAGTATTTTAGATTCATTTGTATTTATTTGTCAAACTGTCATAGAATGACATTTCCACTTTAGAAACATCAATTCTTGCATGTTTTTGAAGGCCAGCATGGTTTCTTTTGAATTCGTGTTGAGTTAGTGTGAAAAGTGCAGTATATGTTCATTTTGTGCTTTTCTCGCTCAAATAGCGTTATTTTGACCTGAAAATGACGGAATATGAGTATTTTAGATTCATTTGTATTTATTTGTCAAACTGTCATAGAATGACATTTCCACTTTAGAAACATCAATTCTTGCATGTTTTTGAAGGACAGCATGGTTTCTTTTGAATTCGTGTTGAGTTAGTGTGAAAAGTGCAGTATATGTTCATTTTGTGCTTTTCTCGCTCAAATAGCGTTATTTTGACCTGAAAATGACGGAATATGAGTATTTTAGATTCATTTGTATTTATTTGTCAAACTGTCATAGAATGACATTTCCACTTTAGAAACATCAATTCTTGCATGTTTTTGAAGGACAGCATGGTTTCTTTTGAATTCGTGTTGAGTTAGTGTGAAAAGTGCAGTATATGTTCATTTTGTGCTTTTCTCGCTCAAATAGCGTTATTTTGAGCGGAAAATGACAGTATGTGCTTATTTCAGATTCATGTGTTTTTATGTATCAAACTGTGTGAGAATGACAATTCCACTGTAGAAACATCAAGTCTTGCATGTTTTTGAAGGACAGCATGGTTTATTTTGAATTCGTGTTGAGTTAGTGTGAAAAGTGCAGTATATGTTCATTTTGTGCTTTTCTCGCTCAAATAGCGTTATTTTGACCTGAAAATGACGGAATATGAGTATTTTAGATTCATTTGTATTTATTTGTCAAACTGTCATAGAATGACATTTCCACTTTAGAAACATCAATTCTTGCATGTTTTTGAAGGCCAGCATGGTTTCTTTTGAATTCGTGTTGAGTTAGTGTGAAAAGTGCAGTATATGTTCATTTTGTGCTTTTCTCGCTGAAATAGCGTTATTTTGAGCGGAAAATGACAGTATGTGCTTATTTCAGATTCATGTGTTTTTATGTATCAAACTGTGTGAGAATGACAATTCCACTGTAGAAACATCAAGTCTTGCATATTTTTGAAGGACAGCATGGTTTATTTTGAATTCGTGTTGAGTTAGTGTGAAAAGTGCAGTATATGTTCATTTTGTGCTTTTCTCGCTCAAATAGCGTTATTTTGACCTGAAAATGACGGAATATGAGTATTTTAGATTCATTTGTATTTATTTGTCAAACTGTCATAGAATGACATTTCCACTTTAGAAACATCAATTCTTGCATGTTTTTGAAGGACAGCATGGTTTCTTTTGAATTCGTGTTGAGTTAGTGTGAAAAGTGCAGTATATGTTCATTTTGTGCTTTTCTCGCTCAAATAGCGTTATTTTGAGCGGAAAATGACAGTATGTGCTTATTTCAGATTCATGTGTTTTTATGTATCAAACTGTGTGAGAATGACAATTCCACTGTAGAAACATCAAGTCTTGCATGTTTTTGAAGGACAGCATGGTTTATTTTGAATTCGTGTTGAGTTAGTGTGAAAAGTGCAGTATATGTTCATTTTGTGCTTTTCTCGCTCAAATAGCGTTATTTTGAGCGGAAAATGACAGTATGTGCTTATTTCAGATTCATGTGTTTTTATGTATCAAACTGTGTGAGAATGACAATTCCACTGTAGAAACATCAAGTCTTGCATGTTTTTGAAGGACAGCATGGTTTATTTTGAATTCCTGTTGAGTTAGTGTGAAAAGTGCAGTATATGTTCATTTTGTGCTTTTCTCGCTCAAATAGCGTTATTTTGAGCGGAAAATGACAGTATGTGCTTATTTCAGATTCATGTGTTTTTATGTATCAAACTGTGTGAGAATGACAATTCCACTGTAGAAACATCAAGTCTTGCATGTTTTTGAAGGACAGCATGGTTTATTTTGAATTCGTGTTGAGTTAGTGTGAAAAGTGCAGTATATGTTCATTTTGTGCTTTTCTCGCTCAAATAGCGTTATTTTGACCTGAAAATGACGGAATATGAGTATTTTAGATTCATTTGTATTTATTTGTCAAACTGTCATAGAATGACATTTCCACTTTAGAAACATCAATTCTTGCATGTTTTTGAAGGACAGCATGGTTTCTTTTGAATTCGTGTTGAGTTAGTGTGAAAAGTGCAGTATATGTTCATTTTGTGCTTTTCTCGCTCAAATAGCGTTATTTTGACCTGAAAATGACGGAATATGAGTATTTTAGATTCATTTGTATTTATTTGTCAAACTGTCATAGAATGACATTTCCACTTTAGAAACATCAATTCTTGCATGTTTTTGAAGGCCAGCATGGTTTCTTTTGAATTCGTGTTGAGTTAGTGTGAAAAGTGCAGTATATGTTCATTTTGTGCTTTTCTCGCTCAAATAGCGTTATTTTGACCTGAAAATGACGGAATATGAGTATTTTAGATTCATTTGTATTTATTTGTCAAACTGTCATAGAATGACATTTCCACTTTAGAAACATCAATTCTTGCATGTTTTTGAAGGACAGCATGGTTTCTTTTGAATTCGTGTTGAGTTAGTGTGAAAAGTGCAGTATATGTTCATTTTGTGCTTTTCTCGCTCAAATAGCGTTATTTTGAGCGGAAAATGACAGTATGTGCTTATTTCAGATTCATGTGTTTTTATGTATCAAACTGTGTGAGAATGACAATTCCACTGTAGAAACATCAAGTCTTGCATGTTTTTGAAGGACAGCATGGTTTATTTTGAATTCCTGTTGAGTTAGTGTGAAAAGTGCAGTATATGTTCATTTTGTGCTTTTCTCGCTCAAATAGCGTTATTTTGAGCGGAAAATGACAGTATGTGCTTATTTCAGATTCATGTGTTTTTATGTATCAAACTGTGTGAGAATGACAATTCCACTGTAGAAACATCAAGTCTTGCATGTTTTTGAAGGACAGCATGGTTTATTTTGAATTCCTGTTGAGTTAGTGTGAAAAGTGCAGTATATGTTCATTTTGTGCTTTTCTCGCTCAAATAGCGTTATTTTGAGCGGAAAATGACAGTATGTGCTTATTTCAGATTCATGTGTTTTTATGTATCAAACTGTGTGAGAATGACAATTCCACTGTAGAAACATCAAGTCTTGCATGTTTTTGAAGGACAGCATGGTTTATTTTGAATTCTTGTTGAGTTAGTGTGAAAAGTGCAGTATATGTTCATTTTGTGCTTTTCTCGCTCAAATAGCGTTATTTTGACCTGAAAATGACGGAATATGAGTATTTTAGATTCATTTGTATTTATTTGTCAAACTGTCATAGAATGACATTTCCACTTTAGAAACATCAATTCTTGCATGTTTTTGAAGGACAGCATGGTTTCTTTTGAATTCGTGTTGAGTTAGTGTGAAAAGTGCAGTATATGTTCATTTTGTGCTTTTCTCGCTCAAATAGCGTTATTTTGACCTGAAAATGACGGAATATGAGTATTTTAGATTCATTTGTATTTATTTGTCAAACTGTCATAGAATGACATTTCCACTTTAGAAACATCAATTCTTGCATGTTTTTGAAGGCCAGCATGGTTTCTTTTGAATTCGTGTTGAGTTAGTGTGAAAAGTGCAGTATATGTTCATTTTGTGCTTTTCTCGCTCAAATAGCGTTATTTTGACCTGAAAATGACGGAATATGAGTATTTTAGATTCATTTGTATTTATTTGTCAAACTGTCATAGAATGACATTTCCACTTTAGAAACATCAAGTCTTGCATGTTTTTGAAGGACAGCGTGGTTTATTTTGAATTCCTGTTGAGTTAGTGTGAAAAGTGCAACATATGTTCATTTTGTGCTTTTCTCGCTCAAATAGCGTTATTTTGAGCGGAAAATGACAGTATGTGCTTATTTCAGATTCATGTGTTTTTATGTATCAAACTGTGTGAGAATGACAATTCCACTGTAGAAACATCAAGTCTTGCATGTTTGTGAAGGACAGCATGGTTTATTTTGAATTCCTGTTGAGTTAGTGTGAAAAGTGCAACATATGTTCATTTTGTGCTTTTCTCGCTCAAATAGCGTTATTTTGAGCGGAAAATGACAGATTGTGCTTATTTTAGATTCAAATGTTTTTATGTATCAAACTGTGTGAGACTGACAATTCCACTGTAGAAACATCAAGTCTTGCATGTTTTTGAAGAACAGCATGGTTTATTTTGAATTCCTGTTGAGTTAGTGTGAAAAGTGCAACATATGTTCATTTTGTGCTTTTCTCGCTCAAATAGCGTTTTCTGTGCTTCTCTCGCTGAAATAGCATCTTCTGTGCTTCTCTCGATGAAATAGCGTCTTCTGTGTTCTTCTCGCTCGAATCGCGTCTTTTCAGGCTTTTCTCGCTCAAATAGCGTCTTTTTGTGCTTTTCTCGCTCAAACAGCGTTATTCTGACAGGAAAATGACAGAATGTGATTATTTTAGATTTATGTGTTTTTATGTGTCAAACTGTCTTAGAATGACAATTCCACTTTAGAAACATCAAGTCTTGCATGTTTTTGAAGGACAGCATGGTTTATTTTGAATTCCTGTTGAGTTAGTGTGAAAAGTTAATATATGTTCATTTTGTGCTTTTCTCGCTCAAATAGCGTTATTTTGAGCGGAAAATGACAGATTGTGCTTATTTTAGATTCATGTGTTTTTATGTATCAAACTGTGTGAGAATGACAATTCCACTGTAGAAACATCAAGTCTTGCATGTTTTTGAAGAACAGCATGGTTTATTTTGAATTCTTGTTGAGTTAGTGTGAAAAGTGCAACATATGTTCATTTTGTGCTTTTCTCGCTCAAATAGCGTTTTCTGTGCTTCTCTCGCTGAAATAGCATCTTCTGTGCTTCTCTCGATGAAATAGCGTCTTCTGTGTTTTTCTCGCTCGAATCGCGTCTTTTCAGGCTTTTCTCGCTCAAATAGCGTCTTTTTGTGCTTTTCTCGCTCAAACAGCGTTATTCTGACAGGAAAATGACAGAATGTGATTATTTTAGATTTATGTGTTTTTATGTGTCAAACTGTCTTAGAATGACAATTCCACTTTAGAAACATCAAGTCTTGCATGTTTTTGAAGGACAGCATGGTTTATTTTGAATTCCTGTTGAGTTAGTGTGAAAAGTGCAACATATGTTCATTTTGTGCTTTTCTCGCTCAAATAGCGTTATTATGAGCGGAAAATGACAGTATGTGCTTATTTCAGATTCATGTGTTTTTATGTATCAAACTGTGTGAGAATGACAATTCCACTGTAGAAACATCAAGTCTTGCATGTTTTTGAAGGACAGCATGGTTTATTTTGAATTCCTGTTGAGTTAGTGTGAAAAGTGCAACATATGTTCATTTTGTGCTTTTCTCGCTGAAATAGCGTTTTCTGTGCTTCTCTCGCTGAAATAGCATCTTCTGTGCTTCTCTCGATGAAATAGCGTCTTCTGTGTTTTTCTCGCTCGAATCGCGTCTTTTCAGGCTTTTCTCGCTCAAATAGCGTCTTTTTGTGCTTTTCTCGCTCAAACAGCGTTATTCTGACAGGAAAATGACAGAATGTGATTATTTTAGATTTATGTGTTTTTATGTGTCAAACTGTCTTAGAATGACAATTCCACTTTAGAAACATCAAGTCTTGCATGTTTTTGAAGGACAGCATGGTTTATTTTGAATTCCTGTTGAGTTAGTGTGAAAAGTGCAACATATGTTCATTTTGTGCTTTTCTCGCTCAAATAGCGTTATTTTGAGCGGAAAATGACAGTATGTGCTTATTTTAGATTCATGTGTTTTTATGTATCAAACTGTGTGAGAATGACAATTCCACTGTAGAAACATCAAGTCTTGCATGTTTTTGAAGGACAGCATGGTTTATTTTGAATTCCTGTTGAATTAGTGTGAAAAGTGCAACATATGTTCATTTTGTGCTTTTCTCGCTCAAATAGCGTTATTTTGAGCGGAAAATGACAGTATGTGCTTATTTTAGATTCATGTGTTTTTATGTATCAAACTGTGTGAGAATGACAATTCCACTGTAGAAACATCAAGTCTTGCATGTTTTTGAAGGACAGCATGGTTTATTTTGAATTCGTGTTGAGTTAGTGTGAAAAGTGCAGTATATGTTCATTTTGTGCTTTTCTCGCTCAAATAGCGTTATTTTGACCTGAAAATGACGGAATATGAGTATTTTAGATTCATTTGTATTTATTTGTCAAACTGTCATAGAATGACATTTCCACTTTAGAAACATCAAGTCTTGCATGTTTTTGAAGGACAGCGTGGTTTATTTTGAATTCCTGTTGAGTTAGTGTGAAAAGTGCAACATATGTTCATTTTGTGCTTTTCTCGCTCAAATAGCGTTATTTTGAGCGGAAAATGACAGTATGTGCTTATTTCAGATTCATGTGTTTTTATGTATCAAACTGTGTGAGAATGACAATTCTACTGTAGAAACATCAAGTCTTGCATGTTTGTGAAGGCCAGCATGGTTTATTTTGAATTCCTGTTGAGTTAGTGTGAAAAGTGCAACATATGTTCATTTTGTGCTTTTCTCGCTCAAATAGCGTTATTTTGAGCGGAAAATGACAGATTGTGCTTATTTTAGATTCAAATGTTTTTATGTATCAAACTGTGTGAGACTGACAATTCCACTGTAGAAACATCAAGTCTTGCATGTTTTTGAAGAACAGCATGGTTTATTTTGAATTCCTGTTGAGTTAGTGTGAAAAGTGCAACATATGTTCATTTTGTGCTTTTCTCGCTCAAATAGCGTTTTCTGTGCTTCTCTCGCTGAAATAGCATCTTCTGTGCTTCTCTCGATGAAATAGCGTCTTCTGTGTTTTTCTCGCTCGAATCGCGTCTTTTCAGGCTTTTCTCGCTCAAATAGCGTCTTTTTGTGCTTTTCTCGCTCAAACAGCGTTATTCTGACAGGAAAATGACAGAATGTGATTATTTTAGATTTATGTGTTTTTATGTGTCAAACTGTCTTAGAATGACAATTCCACTTTAGAAACATCAAGTCTTGCATGTTTTTGAAGGACAGCATGGTTTATTTTGAATTCCTGTTGAGTTAGTGTGAAAAGTTAATATATGTTCATTTTGTGCTTTTCTCGCTCAAATAGCGTTATTTTGAGCGGAAAATGACAGATTGTGCTTATTTTAGATTCATGTGTTTTTATGTATCAAACTGTGTGAGAATGACAATTCCACTGTAGAAACATCAAGTCTTGCATGTTTTTGAAGAACAGCATGGTTTATTTTGAATTCTTGTTGAGTTAGTGTGAAAAGTGCAACATATGTTCATTTTGTGCTTTTCTCGCTCAAATAGCGTTTTCTGTGCTTCTCTCGCTGAAATAGCATCTTCTGTGCTTCTCTCGATGAAATAGCGTCTTCTGTGTTTTTCTCGCTCGAATCGCGTCTTTTCAGGCTTTTCTCGCTCAAATAGCGTCTTTTTGTGCTTTTCTCGCTCAAACAGCGTTATTCTGACAGGAAAATGACAGAATGTGATTATTTTAGATTTATGTGTTTTTATGTGTCAAACTGTCTTAGAATGACAATTCCACTTTAGAAACATCAAGTCTTGCATGTTTTTGAAGGACAGCATGGTTTATTTTGAATTCCTGTTGAGTTAGTGTGAAAAGTGCAACATATGTTCATTTTGTGCTTTTCTCGCTCAAATAGCGTTATTATGAGCGGAAAATGACAGTATGTGCTTATTTCAGATTCATGTGTTTTTATGTATCAAACTGTGTGAGAATGACAATTCCACTGTAGAAACATCAAGTCTTGCATGTTTTTGAAGGACAGCATGGTTTATTTTGAATTCCTGTTGAGTTAGTGTGAAAAGTGCAACATATGTTCATTTTGTGCTTTTCTCGCTGAAATAGCGTTTTCTGTGCTTCTCTCGCTGAAATAGCATCTTCTGTGCTTCTCTCGATGAAATAGCGTCTTCTGTGTTTTTCTCGCTCGAATCGCGTCTTTTCAGGCTTTTCTCGCTCAAATAGCGTCTTTTTGTGCTTTTCTCGCTCAAACAGCGTTATTCTGACAGGAAAATGACAGAATGTGATTATTTTAGATTTATGTGTTTTTATGTGTCAAACTGTCTTAGAATGACAATTCCACTTTAGAAACATCAAGTCTTGCATGTTTTTGAAGGACAGCATGGTTTATTTTGAATTCCTGTTGAGTTAGTGTGAAAAGTGCAACATATGTTCATTTTGTGCTTTTCTCGCTCAAATAGCGTTATTTTGAGCGGAAAATGACAGTATGTGCTTATTTTAGATTCATGTGTTTTTATGTATCAAACTGTGTGAGAATGACAATTCCACTGTAGAAACATCAAGTCTTGCATGTTTTTGAAGGACAGCATGGTTTATTTTGAATTCCTGTTGAATTAGTGTGAAA